>NC_057794.1:436193675-436250555 GCF_018294505.1 Triticum aestivum
AACCGCCAGTGACTGCCAACCAGAGGTCTCACGACTTCGAATACCCACCAACCACTAATTTATTACCATTTTTGTCCTTCATATACGCGCTGACGGGTGGGCCCTATGGTAATGTGCGCTGCTGAATGTGGACCGTTTGACTGGTCAATTGATCGTGTTATCAACAAATTACGAAGTTATATGGTGAGCCAGTGACCATATGATCACCCTAAAATGTACTCCTATTTTATTAACACAGTACAGACTCAAACTACCATTTCTTTCTTTCATATACGGGCTGACAGGTGGGCCCCATGGTTACGCGCCCCGATGGTGCAACACTAGTTGCGCCGCGTGGAACGTTTGACTGGTCAATTGATTGTGTCATCAACAAAATACGGAGTTATACGGGTGAGTCAGTGACCGTATAATCATGATATGTATTTGTTTAACACGGTACAGGCGCAAGGGCTCATATATATGCGCAAGCACTCACCACTATAAGCGCACACACGCGAACCCTACCCCTATGAGCACCTTCGAGAGAGTGGGCCAGCATATATGATCTTGAGATTTTACGAAGTCACCATAGGTGCCTCGTAGTCGAGTGGAACGTCTCCTCCCACTGAACATACATTGCTGGAAAATACTAAAATTAACACAAGATAAATGCGAGCACCGGGACTTTAACATTGGTGGGCTCGAGAAACCACTGTCCTCTAACCATCCAACCACATGTTGGTTAGCACAACAAAATGTATGTGGTGACCGTGATGAGCTTAGGCCCTATTTGGTTCCAAATAAGTCACCGACTTATAAGTCGAAAAGTGTAAAAAGTGACTTATTTTGCCAAACGGACCTAACTTATAAGTCACCCCAACTTATAAGTCATAAGTTGCTCCACCCCAACTTAAAACTTATAAGTCACCCCCTTTTGCATGTGTCCCACCACCTTTACATAAAAAACAAGGTGGGAAGGTGTGCTCAGGTGACTTATAAGTTAGGTGACAACCAAACAGGCATGACTTATAAGTCACTGGTTTTAAGTCACCTGACTTATAAGTCAGGTGACTTAAGTCATGTGACTTATTGGAACCAAACAGCCCCTTATTGTGAAGTCCAGTGACCATATCGTGCTTCCGCTTCAAATACAATGACCGTAAGTGTCGTCAACAAAATACGGAGCACGCATCAAATGCAAAGTCCGTCAGTGTCATCAACAAAATATGGAGCCGTATCATGAGCTAGATACCGTTGTACTATTGTATATGCTTATTTTCTTAGTGGCCGATTGCGTGTGTGGTGTGGTGGGCACATCATTTCTAGTTGTGGTGGGTCAACATGAAGACTCATGGGTCGGTTCCATCCTGCGCCACATATAGGTTGGACTGAGACGTGTTATACGAAGACCCATGTGGAGGACTCGGCGTACAACACGAAGCTACCAGAGTCGCCGAGGACTCTATCCCCACTGGTGATAGCTGACTATATATGATTTGTAACCCTAGGCCCTTAGTATGTTATACAAGCTTGGGGGCTAGTTCGTCGATAGTATACACACACGCACAATGCCTGGTATTCACGTGTACTTTGTACACACCCCTATCACTAATATACAGTACCAGGAGTAGGCTCTTTCTTCAACTGCAAGGGTCCAATCCGATCTAGGGTAAAACTTTGCCTCGTATTACCATCCAGCCTAACAGCCAGGGATATCCCACCGAATGATATGATGAAATCATATCTGCCAACTACTAAGAGAGAGGTGCGTCGGGGGGCGGGGGGGCAATGTGTGCGAGAGAGGCCTAAAGATAATGTGCGTGCGGGAGACACGTAGGCACATATATGTGCGTATAGAGGGCTAGTAGAGACCGTGCATGTGTATATATGCATGTGAGAGAAATAGTGTTTTCCAACTGAGATTAGTGAAAAGAGTGGTACATAGTAGTCAGAAAGAGAGAGAGAAACAGAGAGAGCATGTGCGTGAGACACCCCGACACCCTGAGAGAGATTGTGAGCATGTGTGAAAGAGAAATGCCGATGCATATGAAGTGTGTGCACTTATGTGTTAGATAGAGAGATATATAACGCGTTTGTGAGAACGGGGCGAGGCATAGTGCATCTACGTGTAAAAGGTGGTTCTACGCATTAAATTAAAATATAAATGGCATTATTATTTTTGGATGAGATCAGGAATTTTGCAAATTGCGTATGGACGAAAATCAGTCTATCAGACACCCATACTCTATTGAATTCTAGCATGTGCATGTGTTTATTTCATATTATCGATCCATGGAGTGAGAGCGGTTTGAAATACAGGCAATGGATGCTTTTGCAATTCATATATAAACATTAATTAGTGCACTCCATGTTGTTAGTGTGAAGCACTTTATACATTTGTCACTTGCATGGATACATTCCAAATTGCTAGCTACGAAATAGATACATGTCAACATAAAGGGGGTTTCGAAGATTCGAATTCATAGGAAGTGCATTCATCTATTTGAACCCGAGATAATGGCATTTGTAAATCAGATGTAAAAGGGGGCATCAATCTTTGTTGTGAGTTTGAACATGCTATATATATTCATACGCATATCTAACTTTTTTTTGCAGCCAAGGAGATTATATATGGAACCATGCATGAACTGAGGTAAGTTGCATATTTTTTAATATATACTCATGTACAATGTATATTCAAATGTACCCCCTCCATTCCAAAATAATCGTAGCATTAGGATTTTCAAGAGTAAAGATTTGTGAAGTTTGACAAATCCTGAAAGTTCAATTCAAGAGAACCGAAAACGTTAATGCTTCTGCTCCCAAATATTGAACGAAGCGCCAAATAGGCCTCTGGTCACCCGAAACCGTGCGAGACTAATGTTTTGGTGGTAGGAAATTACTGTCCTAACTCTGGCCCGTGTAGCCTATTGGCCCGATGTCCAAAGGTCTAAACCGGGGTAGGTTTGTAACTTCACCAAGACGCCAGTCTCAACCGCCTCAGAGAAGCATTCATACGCCGTGGGCGCCTACCCATGCGCTCGGCCGAAATCTATCCCGCCCACATTTGGGACACCTGACATGACTGTCCTACCCCCAACCCGCAATATGTCTGAAATCAGCAAAGTTTGTAACTTCCCCCAAATTTCAAACAATCGCGTCTCAAACTGAAACATTGTTCCCCCTTAGTTCCCCGCCTCCCTCCGTTTCCCCATTCATACTCCATGGGCGCGAAAACGCCCTATCCACCAGCTGCGGAACCCCAGCCTCCTCCGTCCTCCACCCCATAGCGGCCAATCCATCGCCGCCCTCCTCCATCACACCGGAGCCGGTACCCCGACGTCGTCGTCCAACGCAACCGCAACCGCAACACCCTCAAGGACTTAGCAGTTGAAGCCGAGGCAGAGCTGCCTCCACAACGCCGACGCCGACGTGCGCCGTACCAGAACCACTCCGACCACGCCGTCCTACGCCTCACTGCTGCGGCTCCACTGTCGCAACCGTCCACCGCACCGGAGTTGTTCCCGCTACGCCGTTGTTCGCCGCCTCGGATCTGCTTCCCCGCCGCCGACAGACGGCCACCGCACCACACTCAACAACTTGGCCATGGGTTCGTCCAAGGCTGCACAGTCCTGCACAACTTCTGGTTTCTGGCGAACAACAAGAAGATCGTTGGAAAAATGGAAGGAGGACACAGCACTGCCTGCAGAAAGAGGTACTCCTCTTCCCTTATTCGTGCAAATCTTACGTCTCCGCTCACACCGTATTCATCCCATGAAATAAACTAGTTGAGCGCTTCTTACTGCATCTTCTTCGTGATACTAAATGCACAAGGTTTCCTCCCTTTTACTATTTCACCTTTGCTAGAGGTCAGTAGCCCGCCTGGATTTCAATTCAGGGTCAGTCAAACCGCAATTAAAAGAAGCAGCACCCGCTTAGGCGCGCGGAGCACCTAGTCCGCCTGTTCCCCGGGGAAGCGGCACGTTGGTGTCTATCATAGGGGTGTGGGGCGTAGGAGCTGCTTGCGCCCGATCTGGAGGTCGTCGGGGCTTGACTGGATGGTCGGTGGGGCGGTGTCAAGCACGGCGGTGCGGTGAGGTCGAGGGGAGGGCGCAGGCAGGGGAGGTATACTGGGCCGGTGGTCGCTGGCGTTTCGAGGAAGATCGTCAACACTGACTGGCTGGAGGTAGATGAAGGCGATCTGCCCGTTCTTTGTACATCGGACGGTGCAGAAAAAATAGACTGGCCTATTTGCTTTCAGTCGACTATTATTTTCATAGAATCTTGTAGTAATTTAGTGTGTCATGCATGATGTAGAGCTATCATATGTCTCCCGTCATTTATTTCTCACCGACCTACTATCTGCTACCTTTACACTTTACTAATTGTGCACACACTTCACCCATACTCACACTATTGTTTTTTTATGCATGGGTATTTCAGACTCTGACGCAGTGTTGATGAATGCAGAAAAGAAAAGACAGAAGTCACTCTAGTGTAATTCGAAGATAAGCACTAAGCGTTTCAGCACTCTAATGGGTGCAGTGTCAGCAGTTGGAGACAGTAAACGTAGCTCTGCAGTTGATGATCTCAATTGCCACACACAACCATCCCAGGTGCTTGCTTTAACTTCGCGCTATCAAATGTGGTTGCATGTTGCATATGGTGTCTAGCTTGTATTGCTTCCAATTTGGTTAAATTGCATCTGCTTACTTTACACATTATACCTTTGATAATGACATGCCTTCCTGTTTTTGATACATACTACATATGTCTATTAACCATGTTCGTACATCAAACTAATGCTCTTTTGTATCCCTCGTTAATCACTTATGATGAGACAGTCACCCGAGTGGGTTATTGTGAGACGCCCTACTCGTTTAAAGAGTGCAGTGTCATCCTACCCACATGATTCTCAAGAAACAGCAAGGCTAAATGAAGATAGTCAACGTAGCTCTCTAGTTGATCACCGCAATTCCCCCACACCACCATCGCATGTGCTTGCTCTTACTTGGCAGTGTGATATGTGGTTGCATGTTGCATATGGTGTCTACCTTGTAATGCTTCTAATTAGGGTAAATTGCATCTGCTTAGTTAACACATTATACATGTGAATATGACATGCCTTCCTGTTTTTGGTACATACTACGTGTTTCTATTAACCATGTTCTTACATCAAACTACTTTTCTTGTATATCCCTCATCAATGCTCCTAATTTGTTAAATTGCATCTCCTTAGCTTACACATTATACATGTGAATATGACACGCCTTCCTGTTTTTGGTACATACTACATCTGCCTATCACACCATGTTCTTACATCAAACTACTGTTCTTGTGTATCCTGCGTCTATCACTTATAATGAGACAGTCACGCGCGTGGGTTAATATGAGACGCAATACTCTTATAAAGAATGCAATTTCATCCTCTCCACATGATTCTCAAGAAACAACAATCCTAAATGAAGATATTGAACGTAGCTCTGTACCTGAAGACCGCACTTCCCCTACACCACCATCACAGGTGCTTGCTCTAACTTCGCAGTGTGATATGTGGTTGCATGTTGCATATGGTGTCTAGCTTGTAATGCTTCTAATTAGGGTAAATTGCATCTGCTTAGTTTACACACTATACTTGTGAATATGACATGCCTTCCTATTTTTGGTACACACTACATCTATGTGTTAACCTTGTTCTTACATGAAACTACCTCTCTTATGTATCCTGCATCAATCACTTACGATGAGTCACCTTTATTTGTTGCATATTGCATATTATTTCTAGCCTGTTGCCATGTATTGCTTCTAATTTGGTCAAATACATTTGTTAGGGCACCCTTTTAATTTGGCAGAGTGATATTGGTTTCATCTTTCATATGGTTTCTAGCTTGCATCGATTCTAACAAGTTCAAGCACCTTGTGCTTAGTTTACACTTTATACATCATGCATGTCAATATGTCACGCCGTCCTGTTTTTCATACATATTCCATCCTCCTATCATGCGGCTGCCTTACATGAAAGTAGTGTTCGTCAGTATCATGCATCAATGAGTTCTGAAGAGCAAATTGTATTCCTTTTTCTTGTGGGTTTGACTTGACAAGGCAAAATCAAGAAAGAGGAAGGAAAAGAGTAAGGAAGGCGATGATGGTGGTCCTCTGCAGCAACGTAAACGGAGCATCTGTACCGATTCTCCTTGTACTGATAGTGCATTACAAGGTACAAGTCTCTGCTCCCCTACTCCACCATCCAAGGTGCTTTATCTAACTTGGCAGTGTGATATCTGGTTGCATGTTGCATATGGTGTCTAGCTCGTATTGCTCCTAATTAGTGTAAACTGCATCTGCTTAGCTTACACATGATACATGTGAATATGACACGCTTTCTTGTTTTTGGTACATACTATATCTGTCTAACACACCATGTTCTTACATGAAACTACTCTTCTTGTGTATCCTGCATCAGTCACTTATGATGGGACACCTTTAAGTTGGTAGTGTGATATTGGTTTGCGTCTTGAATATGATTTCTAGCATGTATTTCTTCTAGTTCGATGAATGCCATCTATGACAAGACAGTTTTAACTTGGCAGAGTGATATTGATTGCACCTTCCATATGGTGTCTTGCAGTGTTTCTAATTTGTTGAAGTGCCTTCTGCTTAGTTACCACATCATAGGTGTGAATATGTCAAGCCATCCATTTTTTCGTACATATTCCATCCTCTTATCATGACTTTGCCTTTCATCAGAGTAGTGTTCATCAGTATCATGCATGAATGAGTTCTGAAGAGCGAATGATATTCCTTTTTCTTGTCGATATGACCTCACAATGCAAAATCAATAAAGCTGAAGGAAATTGGCAAGGCATTGGATGATGGTGGTCCTTCTGAGCAACTGAAACGGAGGTTCTCTATAGATTCTACTTCGCCATCCCCCAACAAGATTCGCAAGATAACGCAAGGCTAGACAGTCAACGTAGCTATGTAGATGATGAGCACATCTCCCCTACTCCACCATCACAGGTGCTTGCTCTAACTTGGCACTAGTATATGTGGTTGCATGTTGCGTATGATGTCTAGCTTGTATTGCTTCTAACTTTGTTGAATTGCATCTTCTTACTTTACACATAATGCCTATGAATATGACATGTGTTCCTGTTTCTACATCAGACTACTATTCTTGCATATCCCGCATCAGACACTTATGATAAGGCACCTTTAAGTCGCCACTGTGATATTGATTGTGTCTTGCATATGATTTCTAGCATGTACTGCTTCTAATTTGTTGAAACGACATACAATTTGAACTTGGCAGAGTGATATTGGTTGCATCTTTCATATGGTGTCTAGCTTGCAGTGCTTCTAATTTGTTGAAATGCCTTCTGCTTAGTTACCACATCATAGGTGTGAATATGTCACACCATCCTGTTTTTCATACATATTCCATCCTCGCATCATGTGTTTGCCTTTCATCCGAGTAGTGTTCGTCAGTATCATGCATGAATGAGTTCTGAAGAGCGAATTTTATTCCTTTTATTATCGGTTTGACTTCACAATGCAAAATCATTACAGCTGAAGGAAATTAGTCCGGCAGTGGATGATGGTGGTCCTTCGAAGCAACTCAAATAGGGGGTCTCTACAGATTCTACTCCGCCATCCTCCCAACAAGATTTGCAAGACAACACAAGGCTGGACAGTCAACGTAGCTGTGTAGATGATGAGCACATCTCCCCTACTCCACCATCACAGGTGGTTTCTCTAACTTGACACTATTATATGTGGTTGCATGTTGTGTATGATGTCTAGCTTGTATTGCTTCTAACTTGAATTGCATCTGCTTACTTTACACATAATGCATGTGAATATGACACGTGTTCCTGTTTCTAGAACATACGTGTACATGATGAGCACATCTCCCCTACTCCACCATCACAGGTGCTTGCTCTTACCTGGAACTGTTATATGTGGTTGCGTTTTTCGTATGATGTCTAGTTTGTATTGCTTCTGATTATGTTGAATTGCATCTACGTAGCTTACAACGTTATACCTGCAACGATCACTTACCCATAAGACACATTTAACTTGGGACTGTGATGTAGGTTGCATCTTGCATTGTCTTCTAGCTTGTACTGCTTCTAATTTCTTGAAATGGCACTTATGACGACACACTTTTTACCTGATAGAGTGATATTGGTTGCATGTTCATATGGTTCCTAGCTTTCATTTCTTCTAATTTTGTTGAAATGCCTCCCGCTTACTTTTTTTCATACATATTCCGTCCTCCTATCGTACGTGTGAATATGAAACGCTGTATTTTTTTGTATATATTCCATCCTCCTATCCTGCGCTTGCCTTGCATCAAAGTAGTGTTCGTCTGTATCATGCATCAACCAGTTATGCAGAGCTAATTTTATTCATCTTCTTGTGGTTTTGACTTCATAAGGCAATATCAGAAAATAGGAAGGAAAATAGTAAGTTAGGGATGTTGGTGGTCCTCCTCACCGACGCAAACAGAGACTCTCTAGATTTGCCACTGCTACTACTAATGAAGTTGAAGTCCCAAGTCTACATGATGAGTTCATCTCCCGTACTCCACCATCGCGGGTGCTTGCTCTAAGTTGACAGTGTGATAATTGGTTTCATGTTGCATATGTTGTCTAGCCTATATTTCTTCTATTTTGATTAAATTGCACCTGCTGAGTTTATAGGTTATACATGTGCATATGACATGGCTTTCTGTGTCTAGAATACACTTCATCTATCTATTATACCATGTTCTTACATCAAAGTACTGCTGTTGTGTATCCCGCATCAGTCACTCATGATTGGACGCTTTTAACATGGCAGTTTGATAGTAGTTGCATCTTGCATTGATTTCTACGTTGTACTACTTCTAATTTTTCAAATTGCCACTTATGACAAGACACTTTTAACTTGGCAGAGTAATATTGGTTGCATCTTTCATATGGTGTCTAGCTTGCATTACTTCTATTTTCTAGAAAATCCTTCTGCTTAGTTTGCACATCGTAGCTGTGAATATGTCATGCCGTCCTGTTTTTCTTACATATTCCATCCTCATACGGTTGTCTTACATCAAAGTATTTCTTGTTTGTATCATGCATCAATGAGTTCTGAAGAGTGATTTTATTCTTTTGTGTTGTGGGTACAGCTTGACATGGCAAAGTCAAAAAAGAGCAAGGAAAATAATATAGTAGGGAGTGCTGTTACTCGTCGGGTGAAACGGAAAAGGTTCTGCCGTCGAGATTCTGCTGGTACTTATAGTGCAGTAGAAGGTCCAAGTCCACCGACTAAATCTACAAACACAGTATCACCTGCTCCACCAGCTGTAGCATCCGCTTCAACTGTACCAGCATCTCAACCAGTTACTCGTTCGTTTGCTCCGGAACTGGCCAGTTACCAAGCTGCCTTCACACCTAACACTACTTCCGAAGCACTGCTGACACACCGTGACTTGGAAAGATCAGATGAACCTCATGAGCATCAACACCAAGACGGTACCTGACCAAGTCAAGTTGCAGTTTCATGCTCCTTTATATGTACTCTCACAGTTTGATGTACACTAACACTTTCCACATTCGTTGTTGAACTAGCACCATGGCGCAAGCGAAAATAGACATCAGGGATAATGCTTGACAGATTAACAAAATCTAAAGGAGGAAGAATGGAGATCCATTTTGAGGCAAGTTTAAAAAGGCCACGTGATGCTACAGAGTCAGCCAAGTTAGTATCAGAGGCAGCTGTTGCCGTTAGGTGTCATGCACGTATCCTCCCAATGTGGATCTAGTACAGGAATGAGAAAGACAATACCCAGTTTAACACCTTCCTTGACCATTTATCCGTAAGTAATGTTATTCATCGCAATTAGTAATATTGTCTTGCTCTGTCCCATACTTTCTAGCTTCCTCCTAATAAGACTCACATTCTTTTTTCAGCAGATGAGGTTCAAGTTGGATCCGAAAGATGATGCAACTAAACAAGCATGCACTCATGTTTTTCAGTCTGCTCTGCGACAGTATTGGTACCACCTTAGAAAATCTCACTTTGAAGGCAAGGCTAACAATGAAATCGCCCAAACATCTCCAATGTATATATTACAGATGAAGACTGGACAGCCCTTGTTAAACACTGGTCTGATCCAAATTATCAGGTAGGCTATATGTATTTGACCAGACCACATATTGAACTTGTATTTATGTATGTGCCTTACAAGTGTATCTTCTTCTAGGCTACTTGTTTGAAGAACAAAACCAACCGTTCTAAAGTGAAATTCCAACAGACAACAGGATCTCATAGCTAAATTGCACACTGCGAGGCTCTTCTAAATAGCTGCTACTTCCTTATTTTTTTGTGCCATATTGTCGTATCTATATTGACTTGTTCCAAATACAGAGGAAAGCCCGTGCGGACCAAAAAGAACCTGAATCGAATGCAGTGCAAATCTTCAAGGATTGCCACACCAGCAAGATGAAGGGCATGAGCACACCAGTTCAAGCCGCTGTTGTAAGTCCTTACTCCTCCTGCCTTGAACTGATTGGTACTGTGATGTGTTCATTTAACTACTTGGTTTGCAGCCAATGTCAGTTACTCTGTTCACTTTTATTCACAGTTGTCTTAATGTCTCATTTCACCTTACATGGTTTAAAAGAGATGAAGGATATTCTTTTGGTCTTGATCTGTAATCTAGTTGTTATGTTCACGTGCGCACACAATGATAAAATAGCCTGTTTGTTTTATATCTGTTTGCCCATGATATGAATGATGTCATACTATGTTCATCCTACTTTAAACCATGTCTCTTTATCCTTAGATGTCAACGAATGCGATACAGTAGGCATGCTACATGGACATATGTTCCGAAAGTGATTTTATTATGTAGTTGGCACTACAATACATGCTAATGTATTACAGTATTTCACCAAAATAAGTTATGTATAAACGTTTAACCTACTTTGTTTGTTTTTGTCTCATTAGTAACTTATCTGGTACACTAATCTACAAGTTCAAACTTTCAGGAAGCTATGGAACAAATGATTGAACAGCCACAACCACCTGAAGGTGACGAGGCTACTACAGGCACAATGTCACCTCTTGCTGCAGTGCATCAGTATCTCTCCACTAATAGTGCAAAAAGCACCTTCCTCTGTAATTCTGGGTTGGTTGTTGCTACCTCTTGAGCACTGCGTTGGATTTCCCCGAAGAGGAGAGGATGATGCAGCAAAGTAGCGTAAGTATTTCCCTCGGTTTTTGAGAACCAAGGTATCAATCCAGTAGGAGGCTACGCTCGAGTCCCTCGTACCTACACAAAAACAATAGCTCAACGCAACCAACACGCTTAGGGGTTGTCAATCCCTTCACGGTCACTTACGAAAGTGAGATCTGATAGAGATGATAAATAATATTTTTGGTATTTTTGGTATAGAGATGCAAAGTAAAAAGTAAAAGCAAAGTAAAAGCAAAGCAATAATAAAGTGATGGAGATTAATATGATGAGAAAGAGACCTGAGGGCCATAGGTTTCACTAGTGGCTTCTCTCAAGAGCATAAGTATTCTACGGTGGGTGAACAAATTACTGTTGGGCAATTGACAGAATTGAGCATAGTTATGAGAATATCTAGGTGTGATCATGTATATAGGCATCACGTCCGAGACAAGTAGACCGACTCCTGCCTGCATCTACTACTATTACTCCACTCATCGACCGCTATCCAGCATGCATCTAGAGTATTAAGTTAAAAACAGAGTAACGCCTTAAGCAAGATGACATGATGTAGAGGGATAGTTTCATGCAATATGATAAAAACCCCATCTTGGTATCCTCGATGGCAACGATACAATACGTGCCTTGCTGCCCCTTCTGTCACTGGGAAAGGACACCGCAAGATCGAACCCAAAGCTAAGCACTTCTCCCATGGCAAGAACATACAATCTAGTAGGCCAAACCAAACTAATAATTCGAAGATACTTGCAAAGATAACCAATCATACATAAAAGAATTCAGAGAAGATTCAAATATTATTCATAGATAGACTTGATCATAAACCCACAATTCATCGGTCTCAACAAACACACCGCAAAAAGAAGATTACGTCAAATAGATCTCCACAACAGAGGGGGAGAACATTGTATTGAGATCCAAAAAGAGAGAAGAAGCTATCTAGCTACTAACTATGGACCCGTAGGTCTGAAGTAAACTACTCACACTTCATCGAAAAGGCTTGGATGATGATGTAGAAGCCCTCCGTGATCGATGACCCCTCCGGCGGAGCTCCGCAATAGGCCCCAAGATGGGATCTCATGGATATAGAAAGTTGCGATGGTGGAATTAGGTTTTTGGCTCCGTATCTGATCGTTTGGGGATACATGGGTATATATAGGGGGAAGAAGTACGTCGGTGGAGCAACAGGGGGCCCAGGAGGGTGGGGGCGCGCCCCCTACCTCATGGCCTCCTGTTACGTGCCTTGGCGTAGGGTCCAAGTCTCCTGAGTTGTATTCGGTGAGAAAATCATGTTCTCGAAGGTTTCATTCCGTTTGGACTCCGTTTGATATTCCTTTTCTTCGAAACCCTAAAACAGGCAAAAAAAAACAGCAATTCTGGGCTGGTCCTCCGGTTAGTAGGTTAGTCCCAAAAATAATATGAAAGTGGATAATAAAGCCCGATAATGTCCAAAACAGTAGATAATATAGCATGGAGCAATCAAAAATCATAGATACGTTGGAGACGTATCAAGCATCCCCAAGCTTAATTCCTGCTCGTCCTCGAGTAGGTAAATGATAAAAACAAAAATTTTGATGCGCAGTGCTACTTGGCATAATTTTGATGTAATTCTTCTTAATTGTGGTATGAATAATCAGATTCAAAAGATTCAAGACAAAAGTTCATATTGACATAAAAATAATAATACTTCAAGCATACTAACAAAGCAATTATGTCTTCTCAAAGTAACATGGCCAAAGAAAGCTATCCCTACAAAATCATATAGTCTGGCTATACTCTATCTTCACCACACAAAGTATTTAGATCATGCACAACCCCGATGACAAGCCAAGCAATTGTTTCGTACTTTTGACATTTTCAAAACTTTTTCGATATGTGGAATAGAATGGTGGTTGTGGAGAAGACAAAAAGAGGGGAAGACAGTCTCACATCAACTAGGCGTATCAACGGGCTATGGAGATGCCCATCAATAGATATCAATGTGAGTGAGTAGGGATTGCCATGCAAAGGATGCACTAGAGCTATAAGTATATGAAAACTCAACAAAAGAAACTAAGTGGGTGTGCATCCAACTTGTTTGCTCACGAAGACCTAGGGCATTTTGAGGAAGCCCATCATTGGAATATACAAGCCAAGTTCTATAATGAAAAATTCCCACTAGTATATGAAAGTGACATAATGAGAGACTCTCTATCATGAAGATCATGGTGCTACTTTGAAGCACAAGTGTGGTAAAAGGATATTAACATTGTCCCTTCTCTCTTTTTCTCTCATTTTTTTGTTTGGGCCTTCTATTTTTTTATGGCCTCTTTTTTTTGTCCGGAGTCTCATCCCGACTTGTGGGGGAATCATAGTCTCCATCATCCTTTCCTCACTTGGGACAATGCTCTAAAAATGATGACCATCACACTTTTATTTTTCTTACAACTCAACAATTACAACTCAATACTTAGAAAAAAAACATGACTCTATATGAATGCCTCTGGCGGTGTACCGGGATATGCAATGACTCAAGAGTGACATGTCTGAAAGAATTATGAACGGTGGCTTTGCCACAAATATGATGTCAACTACATGATCACGCTAGCAATATGACAATGATGGAGTGTGTCATAATGAAGGGAATGGTGGAAAGTTGCATGGCAATATATCTCGGAATGGCTATGGAAATGCCATGATAGGTAGGTATGGTGGCTGTTTTGAGGAAGGTATTTGGTGGGTGTATGATACCGGCGAAAGGTGTGCGGTATTAGAGAGGCTAGCAATGGTGGAAGGAAGGAAAGTGTGTATAATCCATGGACTCAACATTAGCCATAAAGAACTCATATACTTATTGGTAAAATCTGGAAGTTATCAAAGCAAAGTATTACGCGCATGCTCCTAGGGGGGTAGATTGGTAGGAAAAGATCATCGCTCGTCCCCGACCGCCACTCATAAGGAAGACAATCAATAAATAAATCATGCTCCGACTTCATCACATAATGGTTCACCATACGTGCATGCTACGGGAATCACAAACTTTAACACAAGCATTTCTCAAATTCGCAACTACTCAACTAGCATGACTCTAATATCACCATCCTCATATCTCAAAACAATTATCAAGCATCAATTTCTTCTTAGTATTCAACACACTCAAAAGAAAGTTTTAAAAATCTTGAATACCAAGCATATTATTATTAAGCAAATTACCATGCTATTAAGACTCTCAAAATAATCTAAGTGAAGCATGAGAGACCAATAGTTTCTATAAAACAAATCCACCACCGTGCTCTAAAAGATATAAGTGAAGCACTAGAGCAAAATTATATAACTCAAAAGATATAAGTGAAGCACATAGAGTATTCTATCAAATTCAAAATTATGTATGGCTCTCTCAAAGGTGTGTACAGCAAGGATGATTGTGGTAAACTAATAAGAAAAGACTCAAATTATAAAAGACGCTCCAAGCAAGACACATATCATGTGGTGAATAAAAATATAGCTCCAAGTAAAGTTATCGATAGAAGTAGACGAAAGAGGGGATGCCTTCCGGGGCATCCCCAAGCTTTGGCTTTTAGGTGTCCTTAGATTATCTTGGGGGTTCCATGGGCATAACCAAGCTTAGGCTCTCGCCACTCCTTGTTCCATAATCCATCAAATCTTTACCCAAAACTTGAAAACTTCACAACACAAAACTTAAAGTAGAAAACTTGTGAGCTCCGTTAGCGAAAGAAAACAAAAGACCACTTCAAGGTACTGTAATGAACTCATTTTTATTTATATTGGTATTATACCTACTGTATTATAACTTCTCTATGGATTATAAACTATTTTACTAGCCATAGATTCATCAAAATAAGCAAACAACACACGAAAAACATAATCTGTCAAAAACAGAACAGTCTGTAGTAATCTGTAGCTAGTGCAAGATATGGAACCCCAAAAATTCTAAAATAAATTGCTGGACGTGAGGAATTTATCTATTAATCATCTTAAAAAAGAATTAACTAAATAGAACTCTCCAAATAAAAATGGCAGCAGTTCTCGTGAGCGCTAAAGTTTCTGTTTTCTACAGCAAGTTCAGCAAGACTTTCCCCAAGTCTTCCCAACGGTTCTACTTGGCACAAACACTAATTAAACACAAAAAACACAACCAAAACAGAGGCTAAATAATTTATTTATTACTAAGCAGGAGAAAAAATCAAGGAATAAAAATAAAATTGGGTTGCCTCCCAACAAGCGCTATCGTTTAACGCCCCTAACTAGGCATAACAAGCAAGAATAGATCTAGGTATTGCCATCTTTGGTATTAGGAAAGAAAAGAGCAAACTTGATATATATAGAATTAATCCTTCTATTTTGATAAATCAAATTTCTATTAATTGAAGAATAAATATTAAGCATGTTACGGAAGTTTGTATCTAGGCTAGCCTTTATCTCTTTAATAGATTCATTTTGGTAAGAGAGGAAAAGAGATGTAGATTCAACTTTCTCATTCATGGGGTGCCCAAATATAGTTTTCATTTTTTCATAAGTGTCTACGACATCCCCTTCAAGGAAACCTTCTTCAAATATAGAATCTAAGACATGCTTAAAATAAGAAGGAAGGGCAATATAAAAGCTTTTTAGGTAAACTTCAATTTGATATTGAGGAACATAGCTAGCCCTGATCCTTAATAGTCTATACCAAGCATCTTTCAAAGATTCATCAAGTAAAGAACGAAAGATTCCAGAATCCTCTTCATCAAAATTATTAAGACTCTCATTGATAACTCCGGTATATTTTTTCATAGTATCCTTATTTATAAGTTTAGTGAGGATAGAGGGGTTGTCCAAAGTACTAAAACTCTGGAGGGAACTCCCAGCCCTTTTTGATTCAGACATAGCGGAAGAAAGGCAAGCGGACAGATATGGAGGATAGAGAGAGAGAGCTAATAAAACGACAAGGGTGAATTGGGGGAGAGGAAAACGAGAGGCAAATGGCAAATAATGTAATGCGGGAGATAGGGATTGTGATGGGTACTTGGTATGTTGACTTTTGCGCAGACTCCCCGGCAACGGCGCCACAAATTCTTCTTGCTACCTCTTGAGCACTGCGTTGGATTTCCCCGAAGAGGAGAGGATGATGCGGCAAAGTAGCATAAGTATTTCCCTCAGTTTTTGAGAACCAAGGTATCAATCCAGTAGGAGGCTACGCTCGAGTCCCTCGTACCTACACAAAAACAATAGCTCAACACAACCAACGTGCTTAGGGGTTGTCAATCCCTTAACGGTCACTTACGAAAGTGAGATCTGATACAGATGATAAATAATATTTTTGGTATTTTTGGTATAGAGATGCAAAGTAAAAAGTAAAAGCAAAGCAATAATAAAGTGATGGAGATTAATATGATGAGAAAGAGACCCGGGGGCCATAGGTTTCACTAGTGGCTTCTCTCAAGAGTATAAGTATTCTACGGTGGGTGAACAAATTACTGTTGAGCAATTGACAGAATTGAGCATAGTTATGAGAATATCTAGGTATGATCATGTATATAGGCATCACGTCCGAGACAAGTAGACCGACTCGTGCTTGCATCTACTACTATTACTCCACTCATCGACCGCTATCCAGCATGCATCTAGAGTATTAAGTTAAAAACAAAGTAACGCCTTAAGCAAGATGACATGATGTAGAGGGATAGTTTCATGCAATATGATAAAAAAAACCATATTGTTATCCTTGGTGGCAACGATACAATACGTGCCTTGATGCCCCTTCTGTCACTGGGAAAGGACACCGCAAGATCGAACCCAAAGCTAAGCACTTCTCCCATGGCAAGAACAACCAATCTAGTAGGCCAAACCAAACTGATAATTCGAAGAGACTTGCAAAGATAACCAATCATACATAAAAGAATTCAGAGAAGATTCAAATATTATTCATAGATAGACTTGATCATAAACCCACAATTCATCAGTCTCAACAAACACACCGCAACAAGAAGATTACATCGAATAGATCTCCACAAGAGAGGGGGAGAACATTGTATTGAGATCCAAAAAGAGAGAAGAAGCCATCTAGCTACTAACTATGGACCCATAGGTCTGAAGTAAACAACTCACACTTCATCGGAGAGGCTTGGATGATGATGTAGAAGCCCTCCGTGATCGATGACCCCTCCGGCGGAGCTCCGGAACAAGCCCCAAGATGGGATCTCGTGGATACAGAAAGTTGCGGCGGTGGAATTAGGTTTTTGGCTCCGTATCTGATCATTTGGGGATACGTGAGTATATATAGGAGGAAGAAGTACGTCGGTGGAGCAACAGGGGGCCCACGAGGGTGGGGGCGCGCCTGGTAGGGTAGGGCGCGCCCCCTACCTCGTGGCCTCCTGTTACGTGCCTTGACGTAGGGTCCAAGTCTCCTGAGTTGTATTCGGTGAGAAAATCACATTCCTGAAGGTTTCATTCCGTTTGGACTCTGTTTGATATTCCTTTTCTTCGAAACCCTAAAATAGGCAAAAAAAAACAGCAATTCTGGGTTGGGCCTCCGGTTATTAGGTTAGTCCCAAAAATAATATAAAAGTGGATAATAAAGCCCAATAATGTCCAAAACAGTAGATAATATAGCATGGAGCAATCAAAAATTATAGATACGTTGGAGACGTATCAGTTGTCATGGTAACCTAGTCCAAATCGCCTACTGAACACAATCTTCCTGCTAGACAGAGTGATATATCTATGCTCCAGACACAAGTCCAATCCCTAATGGACGTTGTTTCGGAAACAAGAATAGTGGTTGAGAAATGTCGTCAAGATATGAATGGTTTTGAAACCAGACTATCAGACATTCGCTTCGTTGTTCAAGAGCAATGGCGGAAAAAAGGTGGAGATCATGCTGCTCCATCAGATTCTACAGCCTGAAACATTAGCACTCAGGTCAAATGATCTGTGCTTCTATACATATGATGGTGCTTTTATCTGGAAGGACTGTAAACTTTATGCCAACAGGCCTTTTGTTGTATGGTTGGAATTTATTTTGTTGTGATACAACATTTATGGTGCTGCCTCAAGCTGCAATACTTACGACGCTATTTTTGTATAGTGTAGGTTTATCTTAGTAATGTATTCGGCCGAAAGCTTTGTAGGAGCCCAACATGCCAACATTCGTCGGGCCCATTCCAATTGGGCTAAAAACGATTACGGGCTGAAATTGGCATGTAGCCCACTAAAAATATCTAGGCCTAAATCAGCATAAGCTTTCATATTTTTCTGGTAGGCTTGTGCCCATAGTGGGCCTTTAATAGGCCTAAACATAATTTGGGCCCTCAGTAAAAATAGGCCGTTTATAGGTGTAAATATCTCGAGCCCATAAAAAACATGGGCCTTTAATAGACCGAAAGTGAGATTGGGCCCTGATTTTACCAAATAACCCACTGGACTTAGCAGGCCGAAATGGTGGCCCATTTACGATGCGGATCTTTGACAGGCCGAAATTCAGACGGGCTGTAAATGCACCGACCTAATACACGGGCCTTTAACAGGTCGGAACTTCGGTCGGGCTAGATTATCGTCATTTTTATATGGGTCGTTAATGGGCCCGATATGACGTTGGGCCACATATGGCCCATGGTTTATGTCCGGCGTTAACAGGCTAAAAATGACAACAGGCCGAAAGTGGCCCAAAGCTATAGTGGGCCTCTAACAGGCCGAATGTCAGACATGGCCGAATATGATCCAAATCCTTCATGGTTGTTTATGGGCTGAAAGTTTTGATGGCCTGTAAATGGGCCCAAATGAAGTCGGACCTTTAACAGGTTGGAAATACACCGGCCCGTAATTCGGCCCAATTACTTAGCGGACTGTTAATGGGCCAGAAGTGACCATGGGCTGCATTGATGACAAGTTTAGGACAGGCCGTTGATGGGCCGATTTGACAGAGAATGTTGGGCCTTTAGCTGGGCCAGCCCATTATGGTCTGCAAAATCTTATGGGCCTTTAGCCGGGCCGGCCCATTGTGGTCCGCAAAATCTTGTGGGCCTTTAGCTGGGCCGGCCCATTATGGTCTGCAAAATCGTGTGGGCCTTTAGCTGGGCTGGCCCATTATGGTCCGCTAAATTTTGTGGGCCTTTAGCTGGGCCGGCCCATTATGGTCCGCTAAATCTTATGGGCCTTCGGTTGGGCTGGCCCATTTAAACTTTGTGGGCCACTTTTGGGCTGGTCCACGTGTCAACATATCATAGGCTCATCTCGACCATTAGATGAGTGACACCTGTGCCAACGTGGAGCTGACACGTGGATCCATCAGCCAATGAGAATTTTACACGTGGAAAATCGGCATTGGTCGTGGCTGTTAACGGGTTATCGGATCCAAAATCCGACCCGATAGCTTAACGGCGTTTCATTAAAGTGGATGCCACGTGTCGGTCACCCTTGACGAAAGCACTTCTGTGACGCGCGATTTATCGTCATGGAAGTGGACAGTTCCGTGATGATAATTTTGGCAATGTCATGGAACACTTCTACGACAGCACATGTATGACTATCTTGATTCTGTCATAAACTTGTCATGGATGTACATGCATGATAGAAAACACGACCTACTGTGACAAACATGTATCATCACGGAAGTGTATTTTTTTGTAGTGTATGGAGATGCCCATAAATTGATGTCAATGTGAGGAGTAGGGATTGCCATGCAATGGATGCACTAAGAGCTATAAGTGTATGAAAGCTCAAAATGAAACCAAGTGGGTGTGCGTCCAACTTGCTTGCTCATGAAGACCTAGGGCATTTGAGGAAGCCCATTGTTGGAATATACAAGCCAAGTTCTATAATGAAAATTCTCACTAGTATATGGAAGTGATAACTCAAGAGACTCTCTATATGAAGAACATGGTGCTACTCTGAAGCACAAGTGTGGTAAAAGGATAGTAACATTGTCCCTTCTCTCTTTTCTCTCATTTTTTCTTCTTTTTTTCCTTTTTTTCTTTTTTTAGGCTTCCTTGGCCTCTCTCTTTTGGGGGGGGGCTTCTTTGGCCACTTTTATTTTGATAACCTCACATGGGACAATGTTCTAATAATGATGATCATCACACTTTTATTTACTTACAAGTCAATATTACAACTCGATACTAGAACAAAATATGACTCTATATGAATGGCGCTGGCGGTGTACCGGGATGTGCAATGATCTAGCGTAGCAATGACATCAAAAAACGGACAAGCCATGAAAACATCATGCTAGCTATCTTACGATCATGCAAAGCAATGTGACAATAAATGCTCAAGTCATGTATATGAAGATGATGGAAGTTGCATGGCAATATATCTCGTAATGGCTATGGAAATGCCATGATAGGTAGGTATGGTGGCTGTTTTGAGGAAGATATAAGGAGGCTTATGTGTGATAGAGCGTATCGTATCACGGGGTTTGGATGCACCGGCGAAGTTTGCACCAACTCTCGAGATGAGAAAGGGCAATGCACAGTGTCGAAGAGGCTAGCAATGATGGAAGGGTGAGAGTGCGTATAATCCATGGACTCAACATTAGTCATAAAGAACTCACATACTTATTGCAAAAATCTATTAGTCATCGGAAAAAAGTACTACGCGCATGCTCCTAGGGGGATAGATTGGTAGGAAAATACCATCGCTCGTCCCTGACCGCCACTCATAAGGAAGACACTCAATAAATACCTCATGCTCCAACTTCGTTACATAACGGTTCACCATACGTGCATGCTACGGGAATCACAAACGTCAACACAAGTATTTCTACAATCCACAACTACCCACTAGCATGAATATAATATCACCATCTTTATATCGCAAAACTATTGCAAGGAATCAAACATATCATATTCAGTGATCTACAAGTATGTAGGATTTTACGACTAACCATGTGAATGACCAATTCCTATCATCTCTCTAAATAGATATAAGTGAAGCAAGAGAGTTTAATTCTTTTTACAAAAGATATGCCCACGCTCTAACAAATATAAGTGAATCAAAAGAGCATTCTACAAATGGCGGTTTTCTGTGCGAAGAGAAACAGGCAATCCAAACTTCAAATGATATAAGTGAAGCACATGAAGCGTTCTATAAAGCCATACTCAGAAGGTATAAGTGAAGTGCAATGAGCATTCTATAAATCAACCATGGACTATCTCATACCAGCGTGATGCATCAAAGAAAAGTGAAAACTAAATGCAAAATACGCTCCAAGATTTGCACATATCGCATGAACGAAACGAATCCGAAAACATAGTGATACTTGTTGAAGAAAGATGGGATGCCTTCCGGGGCATCCCCAAGCTTAGACACTTGAGTCTCCTTCAATATTTAATTGGGGTGCCTTGTGCATCCCCAAGCTTGAGCTCTTGCCTCTCCTCCTTCCCCTCACATCGAGACCTCCTCGATCTTCGAACACTTCATCCACACAAAACTCAACAGAAAGCTCGATAAGATCCGTTAGTATAATAAAGCAAATCACTACTCTAAGTACTGTTACAAACCAATTCATATTTTGTTTTTGCATTTTAGCTACTGTAATATAAATTTTCCATGGCTTAATCCGCTAATAGAAATCGATAGTTTCATCAAAACAAGCAAACTATGCATCAAAAACAGAATCTGTCTTAAATAGGACAGTCTGTAGTAATATGAACATTCACCATACTTATGTACTCCGAAAATTCTGAAAAATTTAGGAAAAATAAACAATTTGTATAGAAAGACAGTGCAAAAAGTTTCAGAACTGTTTGACGTTCCAGTAAAAAATGTAAAATCGCGTACTACAGCTAAAGTTTCTGTCTTGCACCGCACAAACCAACAAGCAATGTAAACATCCTAAAGGCAAATCTTGGCACATTATTTTTATTTTTAAACTTCAGAAAAGCACACAACAGAAATAAATGACTCTCTAAAACTTTCGGGTTGTCTCCCTGGTGCGCTTTCTTTAAAGCCATTAAGCTAGGCATATAGTGCTCAAGTAATGGATCCACCTGGATCCCAAGGTATATCAAAGCCAATTTTAATTAACAATGTTTTGTGATTTAGTAGTGAGCACAAAGTAACATATATCATGCAACAACGAAGTCTAACTCTCTTCCTACGCATCGGCATGTCATAAAAGAACAATTCATGCACACATAGTAAAGCCCAATGCATAGTATAAACAGTTTCTTACAATTTTATCACATTGGAAACATGGAGAGGCAGAGATGTAGTTCCTCTCTCATAATAATTGCAAGTAGGAGCAGCAAGCACAAGCATATTATATCTATCAAAATCATCATGTAGTAGTAAAACGCAACCCATCAATATAATCCTTAATAAGGGCAAACTTCTCTGATATAGTGTAGTCGGGAGAATTCAAAAAGATAATAGGACTATCATGCGTGGGTGCAATAGAAACAATTTCATGTTTAACATAAGGAACTATAGCAAGTTCATCTCCATAAGCATAATTCATATTGGCATCTTGGCCACAAGCATAGCAAGCATCATCAAAAAGGGATATTTCAAAAGAATCAACGGGATCATAACAATCATCATAGAAATCATCCTTCGGTAAGCACGAAGGGAAATTAAACAATGTATGAGTTGAAGAGGTACTCTCATTAGAAGGTGGGAACGGGTAGCTAATACACTCTTCCTCCTTTTGTTCTTCGCTCTCCTCATCATCTTTTTCATCCAATGAGCCCACAGTTTCATCAATTCCTTCTTCCATAGACTCCTGCAAAATATTAGTCTCTTCTTGGAGAGCGGAGGAGTCCTCAATATATATGGTTTAACATAGGCATTAGAAGCATAATTATCATAACAATATTTAAGTATGGCAAAATTTTCAGATTTGTAAAGAGTAGCATCATACTTTCCAATCAAAGAAGCAATTTCATAAGCACCCTTAAAAGCAACAAATTCTTCAATTTGTTGAACATCATAGTAATTATAAACACCCTTAGCATACGGAGATACGATTCCATTATCATGAAACTCACATTGGTAGGGAAGGTGTTTCTTAGGGTCTTCAAAACAACAAGTAAAATCATATATTTCACATAAATTCCAAGCATAGCATTGTAAACGATGAATCTGATCAAGTAAAAGATTCCCTTTTTGAGATAAGTGGTGTCGCACATAACAAGCATGCTCATCTAAAGATTTTTCCCTCAACTAAGCTAGTTGGGGTTTCAGCACAAGCACATAGGGATCAGAGATGATCCAAGTAAAAAAGCTTCAGGAGTGTGATAGATTTTGAGTGGTTCTTCAACCATTGGTGTAGTAGGTACAACTAATTTTTTCGGTATTTTGCATTTCTTAACCATAACTAAAGATAGAAAACAAGAGCAAAATAAAAACTACTTAGTGATAAAGCAAACAAGCACACACAAGAATATTCACCCCATGCTATGACTCCCTGGCAACGGCGCCAGAAAAAGGTCTTGATAACCCACAAGTATAGGGGATAAATTGTAGCCTCTTTTGATAAGTAAGAGTGTCGAACCCAATGAGGAGCTAAAGGTAGAACAAATATTCCCTCAAGTTCTATCGACCACCGATACAACTCTACGCACGCTTAACATTCGCTTTACCTAGAACAAGTATGAAAGTTGAAGTACTTTGTAGGTGTAACGGGATAGGTTTGCAAGAATATAAAGAGCACGTAAATAAAAACTAGGGGCTGTTTTAGGTAAAGAAGCAATAAAGTTAGTATAGCGAGTGTGGAAAAGTGGTTGTAGGAGTTGCGAAATTGTCCCTAAGCAATTGACTACTTTACTAGACCGATAGCAAGTTTTATGTGGGAGAGGCCACTACTAGCATGTCATCCCTGACTTGGAATTCTATGCACTTATGATTGGAACTATTAGCAAGCATCCGCAACTACTAACGTTCATTACGGTAAAACCCAACCATAGCATTAAGATATATTGTTCCCCCTTCAATCCCGTATGCATCAATTTCTATGCTAGGTTGAAGCTTCTGTCACTCTTGCCCTCCAATACATAGTCCTATCAACATGCAACTAACCCTATGGTGTGATCCACGCGCGCGCTCATATGATGGGCACCAAAGGACAGCAACATACCACAAGCAAATTAAACCAATCATAGCAATTCACCAATTACCGATAGGACAACGAAAATCTACTCAGACATCATAGGATGGCAACACATCATTGGATAATAATATGAAGCATAAAGCACCATGTTCAAGTAGAGGGTATAGTGGGTGTGTGGGAGAGTGGACCGCTGTAGATAGATGGGGGAAGGTGATGAAGATGTTGGCGAAGACGACGGAGGTGTTGGTGTAGATCGCCGTCACAGATGATGGCCCCGGCGGCGTTCCGGCGCCACAGGGGGAGAGGGGGAGAGGGGCCCCTCCTTCTTCTTCCTTGACCTTCCCCCCTAGATGGGAGAAGGGTTTCCCCTCTGGTCCATGGCCTCCATGGTGGCGGAGGAGCGAGAGCCCCTCTGAGATTGGATTTGTCTCTCTGCCTCTCTCTGTTTCTGCGTTTTAGATTCTGGCCTTTCACCGTTTCTTATATTCCCAGAGATCCATAACTCCAATTGGGCTGAAAATTTTAACACAATCTCTATCTAGATATTGGCTTTCTTGCGGCGAAAGAAGGGCACCAACCGCCTTATGGGGTGGCCACAAGGGCCCAGGGTGCGCCTAACCCCCTAGGGCGCGCCCCCTGCCTCGTGGCCCCCTCGGGCATCGTCTCGCGTTGATCCTTCTTCCCAAAAATCGCATATATTCCAAAATAATCTTCGTCAGTTTTTATCCCGTTTGGACTCCGTTTGATATGGATTTTTTGTGAAACAAAAAACATGCAACAAACAGGAACTAGCACTGGGCACTGGATCAATTGAAAGTGTGTTATATCGACTAGAGGGGGGTGAATAGGCGATTTTCATGAAATTCTTCACTGAGGAATTTGCCGGTGAGGAAATTCCTTAGCGAAGAACTACTAGCAGCGGAATAAGTACTCAACAGTAAACATAACAGAATACAAGCATAGTCATCATGATGAAATGAAGACAGGCATAGAGTACAGGAAACGTAAGCATAGGATAACACGGGATGAAGACAAATAGACTGAAGAAATTGAACTGAGGAAATTGAGAAAGTCTTCAGTCAAAGTCTTCAAACACATATATGAACAAATACACAACTCAATTATGAGGAAATGAAAGAGTTGAGGAAATAGAACCAGTGAGCTTGGTGAAGACAATGATTTGGTAGACCAGTCCCAACTGCTGTCTCAGTTGTATGTCTGGTTGGAGCGGCTGAGTATTTAAACTCGAGGACACCCAGTCCCGGACACCCAGTCCTGAACACGCGGCTCAGGACACCCAGTCCTCACCGTATTCTCCTTGAACTAAGGTCACACAGACCTCGCCCAATCACTTGTGGTAAGTCTTCAGGCGACTTCCAAACCTTCACAAACTTGGTCACTCGACGATCCACAATTCCTCTTGGATGCTCTAGACCATGACGCCTAACCGTCTGGAAGAAGCACAGTCTTCAAAGGTAACAAGCATCAGATCCACGCAGGATCAATCTCTTCAGTGATGCTCAATCACTTGGGGTTTGTAGGTGTTTGGGTTTTGGGTTTTTCCTCACTTGATGATTTTCGCTCAAAGTCCTCAGAGGATGGGTTGCTCTCAAATGACAAGTATCAGTTTCTCTCGGAGCAGCCAACCAGCTAGTGGTTGTAGGGGGGAGGCTATTTATAGCCTAGGGAGCAGCCCGACATGATAAGACATAAATGCCCTTCAATGATATGACCGTTAGGTGGATAGATATTTTGGGACAGCTGGCACATAGCACAGCAACGGTCGGAATTTTGAGTAACAAAATCCTCAGGGCTATCATGTTCCTCACTGTGTAGGCAATCCGCACTGGCGAATTCCTAACTCCTTAGTCAGGACAAATTCCTTAGAGACCAGAAGAACTTCGTCTTTGTCACTGAAGAAATTGACTGAACTATATGAGATTTCCAATGGCTTCACTCGAAGGGATTGGTAGGTGTAGGATTTTGAGTTGAGCATCACATGGAAATTTTTCCTTAGTATTTCCTCGACCCCCTTTAACAGTACGGTGTTTCCTATGACTCGAGAAAGAGAAAATGAAACTACGAAAACAAAAGTCTTCATGCTTCATGTTCCTCGAATGAATACCAAGTCTTCACGGTCACACCAATTTCTTCACTTTCAAAGTCTTCAGAGATACAAAGTCTTCAGTCGAAGAACTTCATTTTTAGGGGTCGACTTTCTCTGTAAATATCAAACTCCTCATAGACTTATAGACCTGTGTACACTCACAAACGCATTAGTCCCTTAACCTATAAGTCTTCAATACACCAAAATCACTAAGGGGCACTAGATGCACTTACAATCTCCCCCTTTTTGGTGATTGATGACAATATAGGTTAAGTTTTCAACGGGGATAAACATATGAAGTGTAACTACTGATATTGAGGAATTTGATTGCAAGATATAGAAGAACTCCCCCTAAAGATGTGCATAGTGAGGAATTTGCTTTTGAAGCAATGCACACTTGAAGAGTTGAATCATGGAGATCTCCCCCTATATCTTGTAATTCATACATGCATTTGACATATAACAAAGAAGAATTTGAAATGCATGCTGAAATATGGTGACTGATGTAATTCAGCATGCGTGCAATAATATTAACGAGGAATAAGCATGCAGAAAAACATATCAAACGTATCAGAGCACCATCGGGTTTAAGTTTACAACTCGATCCAATAAAGTCTCAGAAAAACGAGAGTTGTAACTTAACAAAAAAACGCCCATATAGAAAGACCCGCTTGAAGACTAACTCAAAATTCTCCCCCTTTGTCATCAAATGACCAAAAAGGATCGAATATGAGGACTAACGCCCCCGAAGAATATCAAGTTGATGAAGGAGCACCAGCGTTGTTGGGGTCGTTTATCGTAGTAGGGCCTGTCGCAGTGTCGTCCAAGTCTTCATTTTCATCAGTGTCGCGCGATGAAGAATATGAGCTAGCCACCAGAGAAGGAACCTTGACCTTCTTGAATTTCTTCGGTGGAGGTGCAGACCAGTCAAAATCTTCATTGAGACCCATTTTCTTCAGATCTTCTTCACCAAACAGATGTGACAGGATTGCCCAAGTGCGACTGAAGACTTGATGAAGGTAGTAATGGTTTTTCTTCACTGCATTGTGTGTGGTAGTCATGCTGTGAAGAAGTGAACCAAACTGACGCTTAACCCATTTGTGATTTTGATCCACCTTCTGGTGAAGACTAAGCAGAAGTTCACGATCAGTCATCACGCGCGGAGCAGTGGCTTGAGGAGTGGACTTGGGTGCATTGGCAGAGTCATGTGTGGCAGAGTCATCATTGGTGGAATAAGATGCAGCTTTGCGAAACTGACCATCCAATGGACGAATGCCTTCATCTATTACAGCTGGTGCCTTGCCCTTTCCATCAACTGAGGAATATGTCTGCTTGAGGACTCCAATTGGGGGCAAGTAGCTGAGGTGATTCTAGAAATCAGCTTTGTAATTGAGTGAAGACCTTGTCCTGAGGAATCTCATAATCCAAGGTGCATAAGGCTTCAGCTCAAACGGAGACAGTGCAACATTTGCCATAGTCCTCATGAAGAAATCATGATAATTGACAGGAATGCCATGAACGATGTTGAATACCAGATTCTTCATGATGCCAACAATTTCCTCATCAGATGAGTCATGGCCTTTGATAGGACTGATTGTCCTCGTAAGAATACGATAGACAGTTCTGGGCACGTACAGCAATTCCTTCACGAGGAATTTGGTTCTTGGTGCTTGACCTAGCTTCAAAGGTTTCATCAGCACCTGCATGTAATGATGTGTGAGCTCAGGTTCACTGTAGATGTAGTGAGCTTCTTCAAGGGGATGACTGAGTGGTAGAGCACGAAGCAATTCAGAGGTTGGTGCAGTGTAGTGTGTGTTTTCAGACATCCAGTCTAGCACCCATGAATTCACATCTTTAGCATCTCCGGTGATGTGCAGCGTTGCATAGAATTGAAGAATCAGTTCTTCATTCCAATCACAGATGTCAGAGCAAAAGTTTAGCAGTCCAGCATCATGAAGAACACTAAGGACTGGTGCGAAGCACGGCAGAGATTCCATATCCACGTGAGGAATATGCTCATGGTAGAAGATTTTCTCCTTGTTGAACAGCACTGAGGAATAGAAATTGGCTTGACTAGCAGTCCAAAAATGCCTCTTCCTAATGCGAGCAGAGTTATATGGGTTGTAATCTTCGAAGAATACGTGCTCGCCGAAGAACATTAGCCTTGAACTTTTGCTTGCGTGAGAATGGTTCATTTGGCTTTGGCAGAGGAGTGTCAGTGAGTTGCATCATGACATCAGGAATCTCAATCGCAGGTTCTTCAGGCTGAGGAATTTCTGGTTCCTCCTTAGTGGCAGTCTGCGTCGTTGGTTGTTCAGCAGCAACAGTTTCTTTAGTGCTAGTGGCTGGAATTTCCTCAGGGACAGATGCAGTGGGATGAGTTTCTTCAGAGCCCATTTGTACAGTTTGTGTGGGGGACTGAGGAATTTTCTGTAGAGGGGTGAACATTGGAGAGTTTGGATGCTAACTTTCCCAGAAATCATCACTAATTACAGGTGTGGAGCAGCCAATGTCCACATCTTCATCTTCCATTTCTTCAACACCAACCTCTTCAGCTGTGAACTGAGGCATGGGCGAGGAGATGACAGGTGTTGAAGGGATCGCATCCACTTCAATTTCTTCATCAATCTACTCTGACGAAGCAGCAGAAGGAGTTTCTTCATCTGATCCGTTGGGGATCACATATTCTTCATCAAAAGGAACAAGGTCCTTTGATGGCCTGGTTGAGATGGGAACAGCATCAATCAGATTAGCAAATGAACTTGTCATAGGCTTCATCTTCTTCGGAGCTGAAGAATCTGAAGCAGCTGATGCTTTCCTTTTCTTCACTGCAGCATGCTCTGCAGCCTTGATCTTCTTCACATCTGATGCAGATGGAAGGATTGGAGTTGAAGTTGGTGCAGGAGCAGCTGAGGAATCTGGTTGATTTTCTTCAGGCACAACTGATGCAGTTGGCCTGAGTTCTTCATTTTCTTCAGGCGCACCACTAGTGGGTGCCCTGGCAATTTCTTCAGTGGCTAGAATGCAGTCATCAGCCCTAGAACTCACATTTTCTTCAGCAGCCTAATTGTCATCAGTGGTGCTAGCATTTTCTTCAGTAGGCTGAGCAGATGCTTCAGCCTAAGGGATTTCTTGTTGCGTTGGGGCTGCAACATTGGAAGTGAAGTTATCCGCAAGTTTCGCAAAACGAACCTTGGCTCCAAGCCAATCAGCGCGATATGCATCAAAGTCATCACTGAGTTTCTTGATCTCAGTCTGAATAGTGACAAGTTCTTCAGTTGTCATAGAGACAATGTTTTTCTTCAGATAGCGCTCTTTCTTGTACTGCACTTTCTTGATCTGCCTGGCCTTATCAAATTTCCACTTTTCTTCTTGAATGAAGTGGGTCAGCATGTGACTTTGGCCAGGAGTCATCTTGAAGTCAGGCATGGGAGTGTTGGGGTCCTTGTGCCAAACATCAATGTAGTCGAGGATCAACTTGGGATCCAAAAGCAGTGGCACCCCTGTTCCTTTGGCTCTAGCGGCCCTGACTTGCCTGTCTCTGATGATTTCCGCAAGTTCATCATCATCAGCTTCGTCTTCTTCAGACGGCACTTGGAAAGCGACTTGTTTCTTCTAAGGACTTGGGCAAGCACCTCGTCCAGCAGTGGCCTTTGTCTTCAGCAGCGAGGGGCCAGCTGAGGAACTTGGTGCAGCTGAGGAACTAGCTGAGACACCTGAGGCAATGGAGATGCCTCAGTCCTTTGGCACGAGGCGAGATTCATAGGTGCTGAGGATTTAGTCGGAACAGCTGAGAGCTTTGGCGGAGGAGCTGAGGACTTTGGAGGAATAGGAGCAGCATGAGGAATTGGCCGTGAGGGTTTTGAGGATTCTGGCCGTGAGGGCATTGCTGAGGAACTTGGCCTTTAGGGCATTGTTGGTGAAGCACTTGGCTTGCGCGCACGCTTCTTTAACATAGCCTTCTTTGGCTTGACAGCAAAGGCCTCGGCAGAGGCAGCAGCAGCAGAGTCTTCATTGAATTTCCTCACTGCTTCTTTGGCTTGCTTAGCCAACTTGGCTTGGCGCTTGGCCCATTCATCAGGATAGTCCTCACCGCGCTTGAGGCTGGTGGGATCAGCGATTTGGCCAGGTGCCAATGGAGCTCTTGGGCATGGAGGATTGAGTGCGAATTTCTTCATGTACTTTGGAGTTACATACCTGTACTCCCTCCACTCTCTTGCCCATCTCCTTTCTATCCTCTGTATGCGCACCTTGCGCTGATTTTTGTCCTCTTTGCCAAACTTGGCCTCATCAGGAGTGCAGTAATCTTTGTATATGTCCTCAGGGATTTCAAAGGCAGTCATAACCTCAGGCTTCTTTCCTCCTTTCTGTGGCCTTTTACCATCAGCCATTTTCTTCAGTTCAGGAATTTGAACAATCGAATTCTCTGAAGAAGTATGCAACTTTTCTTCAAGGAACGCTGCAAATGAGTTAAGTTGATGAGAACCTAGTGATTCAGTGGCTGACATGTGTACCTGTGAACAGAGTATAGTTGCGAGGAATTTGGAGAGGTCATATGCGTTATCAGAGGGTTTTTCAAAAAGAACAAGTTTGAGGAATTTGACCAGATGAGTCTTGAAGAATTTCACTAAGCGTTCTTTGTCTTAGGTTCTAGAGTTGAATAGATCAAAGATCCACACAATTGAGGAATCTTGAAGAAAAATGATGCTTAGAGAAACGAATCTAGAATAGATGACTTGTGAGGTGTTTAGTGTGTGAAGCTATGAAGAAAAACACCTTTGAAGATTTTGAAGATAATCATTCGAATCAACGAGGGTGGTAAAAGTAACTTTTAATTACCCTGGACGAAGAACATGATGAACTGGAGTGAGGAGATGTGAAGTTTGTCTGTGCAGATCTTCCACGCCCTAACTTGGCGGAGGAAGACGGCTACGGTGGCGGCGGAGTGAAGATTTCCGCGGTTGGCGCGAGTACGTCGGCGACGAGGTCGAGGCAGTGAAGCTCTTCCTCACCGGCGGCGATGAAGTAGCGGCGGCGCTAGGGTTTGAGAAGCTCGAGCTGGAGAGAGAGATCGAGCGGAGTAAAAGAAGTGAGGAAGGTGCGGAGGGGTATTTATAGCCACGGTGAAAAACTGCTCGCCCGAAGAAATTGGACAAACGTGCCCCTGACCCTTCTCATTCGCATGACATGTGTCACCCACGTACTGAGAGGTGGAGATCGTGTGCGATCGTGAGTGAGTGGATAAGTATAACGTGGGATGCGGAACGGTTTGAGCAGCAAAGCCGAAAATTTTGATAAGATAGGTTTTAAAGTTCCTTTCACAATTTGTTCAGCTGACAAGGACACAGTGAAGATTTTGAACAAGTTTCAAATAGAACGCACATGAAGAATTTGTGAATAGATTGGGTTGAGTATAACATAGAGGGGGAAGGGTCCGATCACATTCACTTAGCAGAAAAACCAACTTGAAGAATTAGCAATAAGTGAATGATGTAGAGGACATAAACTTATATATATAGTCAATGAAGAAAAACAACGGAAGCAGTGAAGACAATGCAAAGTTGAAGAATATGAATAATTGAGGAATTTCAACTTTTGGTGGTGGCATGACCCACCGTATAAGAATGATGATTTCAGACACCGCGTACAATTATCATAGGGTTCTGAGAATCAAATTCTTCGTTAATTTCTTCACACTAAGAGTGTTGTTCTTCATTGAGTTGAAGAAAAACGTTTCTTCATGTGTTACACATCTAAGTCATCAATTTTGCATAAGTGTTAGGATGAGTGTCCTTTTCAAAGAACATTTGAAGATTCTAGGATATTTAGCTCACACCGCAACTTGCTAAATCTCTTCTCATCCAAGGGCTTTGTGAAGATATCAGCTAGCTGTTCTTCAGTCTTCACATGCTCAATAGAAATGTTGCCCTTCAACACATGATCACGAAGAAAATGATGACGAATCTGAATGTGCTTTGTCTTCGAGTGCTGAACTCGGTTGTGAGCAATCTTGATGGCACTCTCATTGTCACAAAAGAGAGGCACATTCTTCATGTTGACGTCGTAGTCCTTGAGAGTTTGCTTCATCCATAGCAATTGGGCACAGCAAGAACCAGCGGCAATATACTCAGCTTCAGCAGTAGATAGTGATACGCAGTTCTGTTTCTTCGAGGACCAACAGACTAAAGATCGTCCGAGGAAATGACATGTACCAGATGTTGACTTGCGGTCCACACGATCACCAGCATAGTCAGAGTCAGAATATCCAATGAGATCAAAAGTCGAGCCCTTGGGGTACCATAATCCAAGTGTTGGTGTGTGAGCTAGATATCGAAGAATATGTTTCACAGCCTTATGGTGTGATTCCTTCGATGCAGCTTGAAATCGGGCACACATGCAAACACTAAGCATTATATCTGGCCTAGATGCACATAAGTACAATAAAGAACCAATCATGGAGCGGTGTACCTTATGATCGAAGTCAATACCATTTTCATCGGTGCACAGATGGCCATTTGTGGGCATAGGAATTTTGACGCCTTTGCAATCTTGCATGCTGATTTTCCTCAGTACGTCCTTGAGGTATTTCTCCTGAGATATGAATATGCCATTGCGTTGTTGACGAATTTGAAGACCTAAGAAGAATTTCAACTCTCCCATCACAGACATTTGATATTCTTCACTCATCATATAGGCAAATTCATCACTATAATGTTGGTCAGTACAGCCAAAGATAATATCATCAACATATATTTGACACACAAACAATTCACCATCATAAGATTTAGTGAAAAGAGTATGGTCGAGTGAACCGGGTTTGAAGCCTTTCGTCGTGAGGAATTCCTTCAAAGTATCATACCACGCCCGTGGGGCCTGCTTGAGGCCATAGAGGGCCTTGTTGAGTCTGAAGACTTTGTCAGGATTCTTTGGATCTTCAAAACCTGGGGCTTGAGCAACATATACTTCTTCCTCAAGCTTACCATTGAGGAATGCACTTTTCACATCCATTTGATATAAAGTGATATCATGATGGTTAGCATAAGAGTAATATGCGAATAGCCACAAGCCTAGCAACAGGTGCAAAAGTTTCATCGAAATCAATTCCTTCAACCTGTGTGTAGCCTTGAGCTACAAGACGTGCCTTATTCCTCACCACAAGGCCATTTTCATCTTGCTTGTTGCGGTAGATCCACTTTGTGCCGATGATATTGTGCTTGCAAGGATCTGGACATTTGACCAGTTCCCAGACATTGTTGAGCTCGAACTGATGTAATTCTTCTTGCATGGCTTGAATCCACTCAGGCTCCAGAAATGCTTCATCTACCTTAGTGGGCTCTGTAATAGAGACAAAAGCATAGTGCCCACAAAAGTTAGACAAATGTGAGGCTTTTGAGCGTGTGAGAGGACCTGGCGCTTTGATGTCATTGATGATCTTTTCAACTTGCACTTCTTTTGCAATGCGAGGATGAGCTGGTTGCCGTTGAAGAATTTGATCATCGTTTTCTTTAGCACCATTTTCTTCAGCATTTTCTTTAGGTGCATTAGCTCGACGTTCTTCATGTTCTGGAATGAATTCTTCAGCAGATTCTTCAGTAGGAATGACATCCTCAGTAGCCTTGAACTTGATAGTTTCCTCATGTGCTGGTTCATCTATCACAGTAGGTAGGTGCTCTCTTTGCGATCCATTAGTTTCATCGAACCGCGCATCTACAGTTTCAACAACCTTGTGAAGAACATTGTTGAAGACTCTGTAGGTGTGCGAGTCCTTTCCGTAACCAAGCATAAAACCTTCATGTGCTTTCGGTGCAAATTTTGAGATGTGATGAGGATCTCTAATCCAACATTTAGCACCGAAGACTTTGAAATAACTTACATTGGGTTTCTTATCAGTGAGGAGTTCATAGGCAGTTTTCTTGAAGAATTTGTGAAGATATACTTTGTTGATGATGTGGCACACAATATCAATTGCCTCAGTCCAGAACCGACGAGGCGTTTTGTATTCATCAAGCATAGTGCGAGCCATCTCAGCAAGAGTCCTGTTCTTACGCTCCATGACACTGTTCTGCTGAGGAGTATAAGGAGCAGATAACTCATGAGTAATACCAAGTTCATCAAGATAGTCATCGAGACCAGAATTCTTGAACTTAGTGCCATTATCACTTCTGATGTGCTTGATCTTCACACCAAAGTTGGTTGAGGCCCTCGAGAAAAATCGTTTGAAGACTTCCTACACTTCATGTTTGTAAGTAACAAGGTGTACCCATGTGTAGCAAGAATAATCATCAACAATAACAAATCCATATTGAGATGCTTCATTTGAAATACCAGAAAAATGATTAGGACCAAAGAGATCCATGTGAAGCAATTCAAATGGGCGAGTGGTGGTCATGATAGTCTTCGCTGGATGCTTGGCCTTCGTCATCTTCCCAGCTTCACAGGCTCCGCATAGGTGATCCTTGAGGAATTTGACATTCTCGATGCCAATGACATGCTTCTTCTTCGCAAGCGTGTGCAAATTCCTCATGCCTGCATGACCAAGTCGTCGATGCCAGAGCCAGCCTTCTGAAGCTTTTGCAAGTAAGCACACGGCTGGTTGTGGTCCTGTAGAGAAATCAACAATATACAGGTCTCCTCTCCTAAAGCCTTCAAAGACTTTGGAATTATCAGCTTCCATAACCACAACACAACGGTACTTTCCAAAGACAACAACCATATCAAGATCACAAAGCATTGAGACAGACATAAGGTTGTATCCTAAGGACTCAACAAGCATGACTTTGTCCATGTGTCGATCCTTTGTGATCGCAACCTTACCTAGACCCAATACCTGACTTTTGCCTTTGTCAGCAAAGATGATATGCTTCAGATGCGACGGAGATAATGGAGCATCCATCAATAGATTCTTGTCACCAGTCATGTGGTTTGTACATCCACTATCGAGGACCCACTCAGTGGCTTTGGGTTGATCATCCTGTAGATGAATTAGTGCAGCTTACAAACTCATATACTTAATCAGTGAAGAATATGACATCAATTCATCAGATCAATTTCATCGAGCAAAAGAACAGATGAAGCAATATGAGGATGTGAGAAATGAAAGTTCATTTCTTCATGATTAGCCTGCGTCCTATCACGCATACTCAGGTCTCCAGCAAATTCTTCAGACGATTACGTACGTCTGGAGACCTGACCCTGCAGAAGAGATTAGTTTTTTTTCTTCACCACCTACATCTGAAGGGGTGGCAAAGAGTTCATCATTTTGCGAGCTCCATACGAGAAGGATGGCATAGAAGCCAGTCCATTTCGTTTCACATAAGAGGGGTTAGAGTAAGCATAAGAGTAAGGAGAGAAATTCTTCGAGGACTTATGGACATAATGATTTGAAGAATAATGCACATATCCATAATCCTTAGATCTTCCCTGCGAAACAGACGGGTTAGCATGATGATGTTCATATGAGGACTTTGATACATATGAAGAATTTGGTCCATATGAAGAATTTGATCTGGGGTTCCTATTCTTCACAGATGGCGTCATGATGACTGTCGGTGTCAAAACCGGCGGATCTCGGGTAGGGGGTCCCGAACTGTGCGTCTAGGCTAGATGGTAACAGGAGGCAAGGGACACGAAGTTTTACCCAGGTTCGGGCCCTCTCGATGGAGGTAAAACCCTACGTCCTGCTTGATTAATATTGATGATATGGGTAGTACAAGAGTAGATCTACCACGAGATCGGAGGGGCTAAACCCTAGAAGCTAGCCTATGGTATGATTGTATGTTGTATATGTTCTATCGACTAGCCTGGCCTCGGTTTATATAATGCACCAGAGGCCTAGGTTAACAAGAGTCCTAGCCGAATACGCCTGTGGGGAGAAGTCCTTGTCTTGATCGCCAAGTCTTGTGGAATCTTCCTTGTATGCGGCAGCTGTCCGAACTGGCCCATGAGTATGCGGCCATGGGGGTCCTCGGCCCAATCCAACTGATCGGGAGACGATGTGATGAGTACCCCCTAGTCCAGGACACCATCAGTAGCCCCCTGAACTGGTCTTCAAGTTAGGGACGCTCCTCGATTCTTCCGAACTGTTCTTCATCTTCGGTCGACGGTCTTGAAAACTGGTTCAACAAATCTTCTCATCTTCGATCTTGAGGATTGCCGAAATGCATTCGGCGAGTTTACACGTCGAGTATCCGAGGAGCCCCTTTAAGTTTCCAGCCTTTATCAATGCCTTGTTATTTTTATGCCACACCTCGGGTTTGAAGTTGTTCCCGGGAGGCAGTGTCCTCTTGCGTTCTAGCTCTAACGCCGGACTGCATTCGAGGTATCTTTTGCGGCCGAGCACCAATGCCGGACCGCTTCCGAGCTCCAACACCGGAATGTATCCGAGCTCCAACGCCGGACTATGTCCAAGCTCCAACGTCGGACTGTATCCGAGCTCCAATGCCGGACTATATCCGAGCTCCAACGCCGGACAGTGTCCTGTTGGGGAACGTAGTAATTTCAAAAAAATTCCTACGCACACGCAAGATCATGTGATGCATAGCAACGAGAGGGGGAGTATGATCTACATACCTAGTAGATCGACAACGGAAGCGTTTGGTTGATGTAGTCGTACGTCTTCACGATCCGACCGATCAAGCACCGAAACTATGGCACCTCCGAGTTCTAGCACACGTTCAGCTCGATGATGATCTCCGGACTCCGATCCAGCAAAGTGTCGGGGAAGAGTTCCGTCAGCACGACGGCGTGGTGACGATCTTGACGTACTACTGCTGCAGGGCTTCGCCTAAGCACCGCTACAATATTATCGAGGACTATGGTGGCTGGGGTGTCGCACACGGCTAAGGAATAGATCACGTGGATCAACTTGTGTGTCTCTAGGGTGCTTCTGCCTCAGTATATAAAGGACCAAAGGGGGGAGGCTGGCCGGCCACATAGGGCGCGCCAGGAGAGTCCTACTCCCTCTGGGAGTAGGATTCCCCCCCCCAATCCTAGTTGGAATAGGACTTGTGGAGGGGGGGAAAGAGAGAGAGGGGCCGGCCCCCTCTCCTTGTCCAATTCGGACCAAGGGAGGGGAGGGGCACACGGCCCATGTAGGGCTGTCTCTTCTCTTTTCCACTAAGGCCCATCATGGCCCATTTAGCTCCCGGGGGGTTCCGGTAACCTCCTGGTACTCCGGTAAAATCCCGATTTCACCCGGAACACTTCCGGTATCCAAACATAGGCTTCCAATATATCAATCTTTATGTCTCGACCATTTCGAGACTCCTCGTCATGTCCGTGATCACATCCGGGACTCCGAAAAACCTTCGGTACATTAAAATGCATAAACTCGTAATATAATAGTCATCGTAACCTTAAGCATGCGGACCCTACGGGTTCGAGAACAATGCAGACATGACCGAGACATGTCTCCGGTCAATAACCAATAGCGGGACCTGGATGCCCATATTGGCTCCTACATATTCTACGAAGATCTTTATCGGTCAGACCGCATAACAACATACGTTGTTCCCTTTGTCATCGGTATGTTACTTGCCCGAGATTCAATCGTCGGTATTCCAATACCTAGTTCAATCTCGTTACTGGCAAGTCTCTTTACTCGTTCTGTAATACATCATCCCGCAACTAACTCATTTAGTTGCAATGCTTGCAAGGCTTAAGTGATGTGCATTACCGAGAGGGCCCAGAGATACCTCTCCGACAATCGGAGTGACAAAACCTAATCTCAAAATACGCCAACCCAACATGTACCTTTGGAGACACCTGTAGTACTCCTTTATAATCACCCAGTTACGTTGTGATGTTTGGTAGTACCCAAAGTGTTCCTCCGGTAAACGGGAGTTGCATAATCTCATAGTTATAGGAACATGTATAAGTCATGAAGAAAGCAATAGCAACATACTAAACGATCGGGTGCTAAGCTAATGGAATGGGTCATGTCAATCAGATCATTCTCTCAATGATGCGATCCCGTTAATCAAATAACAACTCATTGTTCATGGTTAGGAAACATAACCATCTTTGATTAACGAGCTAGTCAAGTAGAGGCATACTAGTGACACTTTGTTTGTCTATGTATTCACACATGTATTATGTTTCCGGTTAATACAATTCTAGCATGAATAATAAAAATTTATCATGATTATAAGGAAATAAATAATAACTTTATTATTGCCTCTAGGGCATATTTCCTTCAGTCTCCCACTTGCACTAGAGTCAATAATCTAGATTACACAGTAATGATTCTAACACCCATGGAGCCTTGGTGCTGATCATGTTTTGCTCGTGGAAGAGGCTTAGTCAAAGGGTCTGCAACATTCAGATCCGTATGTATCTTGCAAATCTCTATGTCTCCCACCTGGACTAGATCCCGGATGGAATTGAAGCGTCTCTTGATGTGCTTGGTTCTCTTGTGAAATCTGGATTCCTTTGCCAAGGCAATTGCACCAGTATTGTCACAAAAGATTTTTATTGGACCCGATGCACTAGGTATGACACCTAGATCGGATATGAACTCCTTCATCCAGACTCCTTCATTTGCTGCTTCCAAAGCAGCTATGTACTCTGCTTCACATGTAGATCCCGCTACAACGCTTTGTTTAGAACTGCACCAACTGACAGCTCCACCGTTTAATGTAAACACGTATCCGGTTTGCGATTTAGAATCGTCCGGATCAGTGTCAAAGCTTGCATCAACGTAACCTTTTACGATGAGCTCTTTGTCACCTCCATATATGAGAAACATATCCTTAGTCCTTTTCAGGTATTTCAGGATGTTCTTGACCGTTGTCCAGTGATCCACTCCTGTATTACTTTGGTACCTCCCTGCTAGACTTATAGCAAGGCACACATTAGGTCTGGTACACAGCATTGCATACATGATAGATCCTATGGCTGATGCATAGGGAACATCTTTCATATTCTCTCTATCTTCTGCAGTGGTCGGGCATTGAGTCTTACTCAACTTCACACCTTGTAACACAGGCAAGAACCCTTTCTTTGCTTGATCCATTTTGAACTTCTTCAAAACTTTGTCAAGGTATGTGGTTTGCGGAAGTCCAATTAAGCATCTTGATCTATCTCTATAGATCTTAATGCCTAATATGTAAGCAGCTTCACCGAGGTCTTTCATAGAAAAACTTTTATTCAAGTATCCCTTTATGCTATACAGAAATTCTATATCAATTAGTAATATGTCATCCACATATAATATCAGAAATGCTACAGAGCTCCCACTCACTTTCTTGTAAATACAGGCTTCTCCAAAAGTCTGTATAAAACCAAATGCTTTGATCACACTATCAAAACGTTTATTCCAACTCCGAGAGGCTTGCACCAGTCCATAAATGGATCGCTGGAGCTTGCACACTTTGTTAGCTCCCTTTGGATCGACAAAACCTTCTGGTTGCATCATATACAACTCTTATTCTAGAAATCCATTCAGGAATGCAGTTTTGACATCCATCTGCCAAATTTCATAATCATAAAATGTGGCAATTGCTAACATGATTCGGACAGGCTTAAGCATCGCTACGGGTGAGAAGGTCTCATCGTAGTCAATCCCTTGAACTTGCCGAAAACCTTTTGCTACAAGTCGAGCTTTGTAGACAGTAATATTACCGTCAGTGTCAGTCTTCTTCTTGAAGATCCATTTATTCTCAATTGCTTGCCGATCATCCGGCAAGTCAACCAAAGTCCATACTTTGTTCTCATACATGGATCCCATCTCAGATTTCATGGCTTCAAGCCACTTTGCAGAATCTGGGCTCACCATCGCTTCTTCATAGTTCGTAGGTTCATCGTGATCTAGTAGCATGACTTCCAGAACGGGATTACCGTACCACTCTGGTGCGGATCTTACTCTGGTTGATCTACGAGATTCAGTAGTATCTTGTTCTGAAGTTTCATGATCATCATCATTAGCTTCCTCACTAACTGGTGTAGGTGTCATAGAAACAGTTTTCTGTGATGTACTACTTTCCAATAAGGGAGCAGGTACAGTTACCTTGTCAAGTTCTACTTTCCTCCCACTCACTTCTTTCGAGAGAAACTCCTTCTCCAGAAAGTTTCCGAATTTAGCAACAAAAGTCTTGCCTTCGGATCTGTGATAGAAGGTGTATCCAATAGTTTCCTTTGGATATCCTATGAAGACACATTTCTCCGATTTGGGTTCGAGATTATCAGGTTGAAGCTTTTTCACATAAGCATCATAGCCCCAAACTTTCAGAAATGACAACTTTGGTTTCTTGCCAAACCACAGTTCATAAGGCGTCATCTCAACGGATTTTGATGGTGCCCTATTTAACGTGAATGCGGCCGTCTCTAGAGCGTATCCCCAAAACGATAGCGGTAAATCAGTAAGAGACATCATAGATCGCACCATATCTAGTAAAGTACGATTATGACGTTCGGACACACCATTATGCTGAGGTGTTCCGGGTGGCGTGAGTTGCGAAACTATTCCACAATTTTTCAAATGTACACCAAACTCGTAACTCAAATATTCTCCTCCACGATCAGATTGTAGAAACTTTATTTTCTTGTTACGATGATTTTCAACTTCACTCTGAAATTCCTTGAACTTTTCAAATGTTTCAGACTTATGTTTCATTAAGTAGATATACCCATATCTGCTTAAATCATCTGTGAAGGTGAGAAAATAACAATATCCGCCACGAGCCTCAATATTCATCGGACCACATACATCTGTATGTATGATTTACAACAAATCTGTTGCTCTCTCCATAGTACCGGAGAACGGCGTTTTAGTCATCTTGCCCATGAGGCACGGTTCGCAAGTACCAAGTGATTCATAATCAAGTGGTTCCAAAAGTCCATCAGTATGGAGTTTCTTCATGCGCTTTACACCGATATGACCTAAACGGTAGTGCCACAAATAAGTTGCACTCTCATTATCAACTCTGCATCTTTTGGCTTCAACATTATGAATATGTGTGTTACTACTATCGAGATTCAACAAGAATAGACCACTCTTCAAGGGTGCATGACCATAAAAGATATTACTCATATAAATAGAACAACCATTATTCTCTGATTTAAATGAATAACCGTCTCACATCAAACAAGATCCAGATATAATGTTCATGCTTAACACTGGCACCAAATAACAATTATTTAGGTCTAATACTAATCCCGAAGGTAGATGTAGAGGTAGCGTGCCGACTGCGATCACATCGACTTTGGAACCGTTTCCCACGTGCATCGTCACCTCGTCCTTAACTAATCTTCGCTTGATCTGTAGTCCCTATTTCGAGTTGCAAATATTAGCAACAGAACCAATATCAAATACCCAGGTGCTACTGCGAGCATTAGTAAGGTACACATCAATAACATGTATATCACATATACCTTTGTTCACCTTGCCATCCTTCTTATCCGCCAAATACTTGGGGCAATTCCGCTTCCAGTGACCAGTCTGCTTGCAATAGAAGCACTTAGTTTCAGGCTTAGGTCCAGGTTTGGGTTTCTTCTCTTGAGTAGCAACTTGCTTGCCGTTCTTTTTGAAGTTCCCTTTCTTCTTCCCTTTGCCCTTTTTCTTGAAACTAGTGGTCTTGTTGACCATCAACACTTGATGCTCCTTCTTGATTTCTACCTCCGCAGCTTTCAGCATCGCGAAGAGCTCGGGAATAGTCTTATTCATCCCTTGCATATTATAGTTCATCAAGAAGCTCTTGTAGCTTGGTGGCAGTGATTGGAGAATTCTGTCAATGACGCAATCATCTGGAAGATTAACTCCCAATTGAATCAAGTGATTATTATACCCAGACATTTTGAGTATATGCTCACTAACAGAACTGTTCTCTTCCATCTTGCAGCTACAGAACTTATTGGAGACTTCATATCTCTCAATCCGGGCATTTTCTTGAAATATTAACTTCAACTCCTGGAACATCTCATATGCTCCATGACGTTCAAAACGTCGTTGAAGTCCCGATTCTAAGCCGTAAAGCATGGCACACTGAACTATCGAGTAGTCATCAGCTTTGCTCTACCGGACATTCATAACATCCGGTGTTGCTCCTGCAGCAGGCCTGGCACCCAGCGGTGCTTCCAGGACGTAATTCTTCTGTGCAGCAATGAGGATAATCCTCAAGTTACGGACCCAGTCCGTGTAATTGCTACCATCATCTTTCAACTTTGCTTTCTCGAGGAACGCATTAAAATTCAATGGAACAACAGCACGAGCCATCTATCTACAATCAAACATAAACAAGCAAGATACTAATCAGGTACTAAGTTTCATGATAAATTTAAGTTCAGTTAATTTACTTAAAGAACTCCCACTTAGATAGACATCCCTCTAATCCTCTAAGTGATTACGTGATCCAAATCAACTAAACCATGTCCGATCATCACGTGAGATGGAGTAGTTTCATTGGTGAACATCATTATGTTGATCATATCTACTATATGATTCACGCTCGACCTTTCGGTCTCTGTGTTCCGGGGCCATATCTGTATGTGCTTGGCTCGTCAAGTATAACCTGAGTATTCCGCGTGTGCAACTGTTTTGCACCCATTGTATTTGAACGTAGAACCTATCACACCCAATCATCACGTGGTGTCTCAGCACGAAGAACTTTCGCAACGGTGCATACTCAGGGAGAACACTTCTTGATAATTTAGTGAGAGATCATCTTATAATGCTACCGTCAATCAAAGCAAGATAAGATGCATAAAAGATAAACATCACATGCAATCAATATAAGTGATATGATATGGCCATCATCATCTTGTGCTTGTGATCTCCATCTCCGAAGCACCGTCGTGATCACCATCGTCACCAGCGTGACACCTTGATCTCCATCGTAGCATCGTTGTCGTCTCGCCAAGCTTGTGCTTCTACGACTATCGCTGCCGTTTAGTGATAAAGTAAAGCATTACATCGCGATTGCATTGCATACAATAAAGCGACAACCATATGGATCCTGCCGGTTGCCGATAACTCAGTTACAAAACATGATCATCTCATACAATAAAATTCAACATCATGTCTTGACCATATCACATCACAACATGCCCTGCAAAAACAAGTTAGACGTCCTCTACTTTGTTGTTGCAAGTTTTACGTGGCTGCTACGGGCTTAAGTAAGAACCAATCTCACCTACGCATCAAAACCACAACGATAGTTTGTCAATTTGACTCCGTTTTAACCTTCGCAAGGACCGGGCGTAGCCACACTTGGTTCAACTAAAGTTGGAGAAACTTTCACCCACAAGCCACCTCTGTGCAAAGCACGTCGGGAGAACCGGTCTCGCGTAAGCGTACGCGTAATGTCGGTCTGGGCCACTTCATCCAACAATACCGCCGAACCAAAGTATGACATGCTGGTAGGTAGTATGACTTATATCGCCCACAACTCACTTGTGTTCTACTCGTGCATATAACATCAACATATAAAACCTAGGCTCGGATGCCACTGTTGGGGAACGTAGTAATTTCAAAAAATTTCCTACGCACACGCAAGATCATGTGATGCATAGCAATGAGAGGGGGAGTATGATCTACATACCTAGTAGATCGACAACGGAAGCGTTTGGTTGATGTAGTCGTACGTCTTCACGATCCGACCGATCAAGCACCGAAACTATGGCACCTCCGAGTTCTAGCACACGTTCAGCTCGATGACGATCCCCGGACTCCGATCCAGCAAAGTGTAGGGGAAGAGTTCCGTCAGCACGACGACGTGGTGACGATCTTTACGTACTACTGCTGCAGGGCTTCGCCTAAGCACCGCTACAATATTATCGAGGACTATGGTGGTTGGGGCGCCGCACACGGCTAAGGAATAGATCACGTGGATCAACTTGTGTGTCTCTAGGGTGCTTCTGCCTCAGTATATAAAGGACCAAAGGGGGGAGGCTGGCCGGCCACATAAGGCGCGCCCGGAGAGTCCTACTCCCTCTGGGAGTAGGATTCCCCCCCCCCCAATCCTAGTTGGAATAGGACTTGTGGAGGGGGAAAAGAGAGAGAGGGGCCGGCCCCCTATCCTTGTCCAATTCGGACCAAGGGAGGGGAGGGGCGCGCGGCCCATGTAGGGCTGTCTCTTCTCTTTTCCACTAAGGCCCATCATGGCCCATTTAGCTCCCGGGGGGTTCCGGTAACCTCCCGGTACTCCGGTAAAATCCCGATTTCACCCGGAACACTTCCGGTATCCAAACATAGGCTTCCAATATATCAATCTTTATGTCTCGACCATTTCGAGACTCCTCGTCATGTCCGTGATCACATCCAGGACTCCGAACAACCTTCGGTACATCAAAATGCATAAACTCATAATATAACAATCATCGTAACCTTAAGCATGCGGACCCTACGGGTTCGAGAACAATGCAGACATGACCGAGACATGTCTCCGGTCAATAACCAATAGCGGGACCTGGATGCCCATATTGGCTCCTACATATTCTATGAAGATCTTTATCGGTCAAACCGCATAACAACATACGTTGTTCCCTTTGTCATCGGTATGTTACTTGCCCGAGATTCGATCGTCGGTATTCCAATACCTAGTTCAATCTCGTTACCGGAAAGTCTCTTTACTCGTTCTGTAATACATCATCTCGCAACTAACTCATTTAGTTGCAATGCTTGCAAGGCTTAAGTGATGTGCATTACCGAGAGGGCCCAGAGATACCTCTCCGGCAATCGGAGTGACAAAACCTAATCTCGAAATACGCGAACCCAACATGTACCTTTGGAGACACCTGTAGTACTCCTTTATAATCACCCAGTTACATTGTGACATTTGGTAGTACCCAAAGTGTTCCTCCGGTAAACGGGAGTTGCATAATCTCATAGTTATAGGAACATGTATAAGTCATGAAGAAAGCAATAGCAACATACTAAATGATTGGGTGCTAAGCTAATGGAATGGGTCATGTCAATCAGATCATTCTCTCAATGATGTGATCCCATTAATCAAATAACAACTCATTGTTCATGGTTAGGAAACATAACCATCTTTGATTAACGAGCTAGTCAAGTAGAGGCATACTAGTGACACTTTGTTTGTCTATGTATTCACACATGTATTATGTTTCCAGTTAATACAATTCTAGCATGAATAATAAACATTTATCATGATTATAAGGAAATAAATAATAACTTTATTATTGCCTCTAGGGCATATTTCCTTCATGTCCCAGCTCCAACACCGGACTATATCTGAGGTGTCATATCACCTTGGTTCAAAAAAGTTGAAGGAGTTTAGCCAAGCTTAATGCCGGAAATGCCCTCTATGGAGCCAGCCACTAGTGCCCGAGCTTTATGCCGGGCTGCTTCCGAGGTGGTGCACCACCCCGAATGTGGGCCGATTTTTGTGAATATTTTTTATTGGTGCAATTTATTCTCTGCCAAGATATATAGCCAGTAGCCCTCAAGGTGTGTATCGGTCTAAAACCCGAGATGAACCTGAAGGATGACGTAAGACCGCTGATCCCAGTAGCCACTGAGACTCGGGTTGATTTGCAAAATCGGCCTGAGGATCAAGTCCAAGCTCGGCAGAATACTTCGGGACACTAAAAGCGGCGTGCTCAGTCCTCGAGACTCAGGTTGGGTGCGGCCGACCAACCTGAGGATCAAAATCTCCTCGGAAACTATATTGCACATAAAATTTTTTGCATTGGACAAGCAATGCAGTAGCCCCCGAGACACTGGTCGGGTGGCAACACCAGATCAGGGGATCGATGTGACCCTTTAATATTTGTAAATAATAAGCCCGAAGCCCAGTAGCCCCCGAGCCTTAATGCGGGCACGGGTGGCCGAATTAAGGATCAATATCCATAGTAAAATCACAAATTATGTGTAATGACTCTATGTATCCAAGTACTTTACGTCATTAATGCTCGGATCCGCATTGTACAAAAGTTTGTTTGACCGACCATCGGCTTCCACCTCCTCGGCCAGTAGCCGAGGAGTGTTTGTCCTACTTTATAAAGCCTTTATGAGGGCAAAGATTTACAACAAACAAGGCAATCTGGCCATACGGTTTTATAAACAAAGGTACGTAGAGAGTTATATCACTGTTTAACAGAAGAAATGTCTTCCAAAGAAAATAGTCCCGCTATCGGTTCCTTTCTTTGGGTTGTCATGCTAAGCATGATCATTAAACCTCAGCTCTAATGTAAGAGCAAAATATTGAGGATTTAGTTTGGGAGGCCAGTTAAGAGTCCCCGGTAGTGTTCGGCGACAGTCGGGGTCAAGCCGTAAACACTTCGGCCAATGTTATGAACGGCCCATCATTTAACATAGTCATCGGATCGCTAACCAGTTTATGCTTATTGTGAAAGTCAGTTTTCGGCTTTCTCCACTGAGGTGCTTAACCATGTGAGCTGGAAGCACAATCGCAGTGGTTCTCCCTTTGCACGCCTAGCCGGACAAAACGGAACGTAGGAAGCAAGTGCAGGAGCCGGGCAACCCAACTATTGACTGAAGACACAATTCGAAACCGATGCATATATAACAATATGTGAGAATGTTTTTGCCGAATCCCTAAAGGTGTCCGGCGTTGCACTGCGGGACTAATGCTGAAGAAGCACAAATAGTTTTAAAAGTGCCAAAAAGCTTGGAAAACCAAGAAGCGTCAGTAAAAACATGACATCCGAACAAGATCAAGTGTTCGGTGCCAATCCGAAAATTGGTCTTAGAAAAAAGAAGTGCTTCTGTCGTCCTTTAACATGACACATCCTATCTCAAGACTTCGAGCGGGTCAGCCTACGGCTTCAACCTCCTATCCCGAGGGCGGAGTACTTCTCATTAGGCCAGTTTAGCAAACTAAACTCTAGCGGCTTTGAGAGAGAAATTAGGCTCCCCGGCTAGTGACCACACACTCGCGTCAAAAAAAGGAGTGATAAATAATAATAATAATAGAACTTTGCAACGACTGAGAAGAAGAACACTTATTATAAAACGGCTCAAATAAACTTAAGAGCCCCCAAGTGACTTGGGTAGAAGAATGATTGCATGTACCGAAGTACTTATATCATATCTATGTTCAACCGAACTTTAAACGCATCTTAACCGACAGTCGGCTTCTCCCTCTTCGGTTAAGGACCGAAAAGTGTTATGTACTCCATCGGTCGAGAATATCAACGGTGTTTCCAATAACCAGGCAATCAGGCCATAAGGGTGTAATAGACAAAGCGCTCTCAGGGAACTTATGCTATATTACTGCGAAGAGTAAGAAGCATCTTCGAAGAAAATAGTACCCCCACCGATACCTTTCTTCGGTGCTCATTGTTATTATGAGACTTGTGCAATAGATTTTTTGTACTCATGAGTTCCGTTGTGTGCTGACCATCATTGAATAACTATAAGAGCGCTAGCTTTCGGCTTCACCCAGTCTGAGGTCCGGCTCGGGTGACCCGATCGTGACAATCGTAGAGGTGCTCCCTTTACTCCCTAGCCGAACAATCGGGAACATAGGGGTAAACACAGGAGCGAGGCAACCCAGCTTGCAAATCGCTTAAGTCAATGTGGTGCATATTGTGGCGTAATACACGAACAAGGAATGAAGCCGTACAAGTATAATCATATGCAACAGGAAAAGCTTCATAAAGGAAGCCCCCAAGTAAACGGGGTATTTGAATTTACGCGTCACAAACAAAGTTTGGACAAGGAAATTTTTTAGAAGCAACTTTTTTTCAAAAAAGTATAATGCTTGGTCGAACCGAACGCAAGTTAGAAATTAAAGCTTTGAGCATGAAAGCGACTTAGCTGGTTAATGTGTTCGGTATTGATGACGCGGTCCGAGCTTGATGCGGGGCAAGGTTCCATCCCTCAAGCCGGTCCCGAGGTGGCAGAGCGGAGAGCTCGACACGCCTAAGTGGTGACATAGCACGATCAATGCAGACCGGCAGAGTGACGCCGAAGTCCCCGGATCATTTTCCTGTGCACAAAAAATAGTGCAAACCGGAGATAATAGTAATAATGATAATTAAAAAAATCGTTGCATAATAAATAATTTATGCAAAGTGAGTAATAAAAGAAATATGGCCTGGCGCCGAAGTCAAGTCGATGCAGGGCGTCGGCGTGATGCGGTAAAGGCGTGGCAAAGCCTGAATTCGCAGGTCGGTCCGAGCTCCGAGTGCGGCGTTCGCCGGACTATGTACGGAAACTGACCGAACCACCATGCGACTGTCGTTAATGCAGCCACCATTTGATAGACCTGTGTACATATGACGGACAAACCAGAGTAATAATTCCTTGGGAAAAATGAACTGAAACAAGCAAAAAATACTGGGATTAATAGCACATGGTTTATTTGTTGTAGCAATCCGAAGGAAGGTGATTCCTAAAATTGGGACCCGCTCCGCACACCCATTGCCTGATGGGCGATAAAACGACGGCATGGCAATGCTGGTAAAGGTTGACTCACCGAGGCAAAGCCCTCGGCCCAGCTAACGTGACGGAGTTGGTCGGCTAGTGACGCCGAAGTGTCCGGAGTAGGTTGATGAAGAGATGGTGAAGCCCCCGGTCCAGCCGAGATGTCGAAGCCTCGATGTCAGCCGATGAGTCCAAGTAGGTCGGCGTGATGGACACCAGCTTGAAGAAGCAATAGTGCGGCCCTGTCGATGCAGGTCGTGACGTGGTCGATGCCGGCTTGATGAAGCGACCGTGTGGCGATGCCGGTATGCCCGCTCCGTGTAATCTGTGGGGCGGCGATGTTGGTGATGATTTATCCTTCGCGATGCCGGGCTTTTGTTCGGCTTGCCGAGATGATGATCCGAAGAAGTTGAGCTCGGCTCAACAAAGTGACGCCGTGTCTAGCGCAGGTCGGCAGTCGTGGAGTAATATTGTCGGACTGGTTTGACACCAGCATGATGTTGAAGATCATGTTCGAAAGATCTTACAGTTAGTGGGATGTGTTTGGGAACAAAACACAATACCCCATACAAAACTTCCTTCAAAAGGGATGTCTGAAATCCTGTTCATAAAAAAGATGAACTCGGGTCGGATTCGTTTTCGCGCAGAAAACAGATCCGAAAAGTGATGCACTAACCGGAAGGTTCCCGGAGTTTGGACGGTCGGATCGAGCCGAAATTTTGAGAGGTGGTAGATATAGGAATTCCGTATCCGATCAACGGTTGGATCTTCCAAAGGACGTCCGAGCTAGAAGCTGGACACCACACCCTAAACTCATCCAAATTCCCGTCCAGATTTGACAGGGCTCCGGTATATCGTGGATTGCCAAAGATTCCTCCATCGAAACTCGACGAAATTTTCCAGGGTTGTTGTAGACTCAATTCCGCACAATTCTAACAAAGCGATCGTCAAAGCGATACTCGAGGAGGTGGTGGTGGAAGATACGAGTTCGCTGTCCAGAAAAACAGCATGGTCGCTTGAGGGCAATGTTGACGTTGAGCCCCCGAGCTCCATAGATGATTCCTCCGTGATCTTGATAGAGATCGGAGTTGATGTTTGATGAAGGCCCTCGTCCGGACATGGTGATCCGAACACGGGGCGCAATTCTTGGTCGAACCAAGGTGACCAGTCGAGCTGGTGACGAAGATGCCGAAGTCGCAGTTGATCTGCAGGCGAGCCATCGATCCTTTTGTCGATCACACAGCGGAACTCTCAATGAAAGCACCAATGTCGGTGTCAAAACCGGCGGATCTCGGGTAGGGGGTCCCGAACTGTGCGTCTAGGCCGGATGGTAACAGGAGGCAAGGGACACGAAGTTTTACCCAGGTTCGGGCCCTCTCGATGGAGGTAAAACCCTACGTCCTGGTTGATTAATATTGATGATATGGGTAGTACAAGAGTAGATCTACCACGAGATCGAAGGGGCTAAACCCTAGAAGCTAGCCTATGGTATGATTGTATGTTGTATATGTTCTATCGACTAGCCTGGCCTCGGTTTATATAATGCACCAGAGGCCTAGGTTAACAAGAGTCCTAGCCGAATACGCCGGTGGGGAGAAGTCCTTGTCTTGATCGCCAAGTCTTGTGGAATCTTCCTTGTATGCGGCAGCTGTCCGAACTGGCCCATGAGTATGCGGCCATGGGGGTCCTCGGCCCAATCCAACTGATCGGGGGACGATGTGATGAGTACCCCCTAGTCCAGGACACCGTTAATGACATTCACCTGAAGATTTTCAAGGCATCTTTTGGGAACCCAGATTTTCTTCATAGGGGATTGTTCCTGCAGTTAGTGCCAACATATCTAGCAAATACTTCACCATTCTGATTTTTGAACAGTTTGTAGTTGGAGTCAAATGACTCATCATCAGAATGAGGAGATTCACATGCATATCCAGATAGGTTAGATGGATCAACTGGAGGTCCCTTTGCAGCAACCCATGTAGTTTTGGGGTACTGCTCAGGCTTCCAATATGTACCATCAGCATTGAGTTTCCTCTCAAAGGCAATACCCTCTTTCCTAGGGTTCCTGTTGAGGATCTGCTTTTTAAGCACATCACAAAGGGTCTGATGCCCTTTGAGGCTTTTGTACATGCCTGTCATGTACAATTCCTTCAACCCTGCATCATCAGTGATACTGGCAATGTCCTTAGATGAGGAATTAGTGATAGCAGAGGCATGTGAAGAATTTGAAACATTAGCAGCATTTGAACATTCAGGTGAAGAATTAGCAGATTCACGTTCAATGCATTTCAAGCATGGAGGAACAAATTCTTCCTGAGAAGCGCTGATTTGTTGAGCAAGTAATGAATCGCGCTCCTTCTGAAGATCTTCATAACTCACTCTTAGCGTCTCAAGATCTTGCTTTCTTTGAAGAAATTCATAAGAAAGCTTCTCATGATCCGATAAGAGAGTGTTATGATGACTTTGAAGTTTGTCAAGCTGGGACTGAAGTCTCTGAAGATTTGCAGTCAAAGTTTCAGTGCGATCCATTTCTTCACCCAACATATCATCACTTTTGTCTAGCATGTTTTTAACCTTTTCTAAAGCCCTTTGTTGTTTTATAGCAATCTTAGCAAGTTTAGAATAGCTGGGATTAAGGTTTTCATCAGATTCATTCTGACTTGATTCAGATGAGGTATATTTGAGTACCTTGGCACCCTTTGCCATGAAGCAATAGGTGGGAGCGTAGTCATCATTCCCTTCATTAGCCTTGTTGGTGAGGTCATCAGTGTTGAAGATAGACTTGCTGACGAATGCAGTAGCGAGAGCAAGGCTCGCTACTCCGGATTCCGACTCCTCAAATGACTCCTCTTCCTCATTTTCTTCAGATTCAGCCTCAGAGTCCATGTCCTTGCCAATGAATGCCCTGGCCTTCTTGGAGCAGCTCTTCTTGTGATATGAAGGCTTTGAGGATTTTGATGATGAGGATTTTGTGGATTTCTTCTTTTTCTTCGCATCATCAGAACTATAATCCTTGTATTTCTTCTTCTTTGATTCCTTTTCCCACTGAGGACAATCTTGAATGAAATGTCCAGGTTTCTTGCACTTGTGACAAAGCCTCTTCTTGTAATCACTGGGTGAGGAATATTGCTCCTTGAGGGTCTTCCAAGGCGACCACGCCTTGAGAACTTTTGGAACTTCTTCATGAGTAGAGTCAGATCATGGCTCAGTTCTTCAGGATCACCAAGGCTACAACCAGAGTCTTCATCTTCGGACTCAGATGCTGCCTTAGCCTTCAGTGCATGCGATCTGCCATAGCTTGAACCATAGAGATCTCTCTTTTCAGCAAGTTGGAACTCATGAGTATTTAGCCTCTCAAGAATATCAGCGGGATCAAGTGACTTGTAATCAGCACGTTCTTGTATCATCAATGCCAGAGTGTCAAATGAGGAATCAAGCGATCTCAGCAATTTCTTCACCACCTCATGGTCGGTGATGTCAGTGGCACCAAGTGCTTGAAGCTCATTTGAGATGTCAGTGAGGCGATCGAAGGTTTGTTGAACATTTTCATTGTCGAGTCTTTTGAAGCGGTTGAAGAGATTGCGAAGAACATCAACTCGAGAGTCACGCTGAGTTGAGACTCCTTCATTCACTTTGGACAACCTGTCCCAAATAAGCTTCGTTGTCTCCAAAGTACTCACTCGGCCATACTGTCCTTTGCTTAGATGGCCACATATGATATTCTTTGCTTGAGAGTCGAGTTGCCTGAATCTCTTCACATCAGCAGCATTTAGAGAAGGTGTGACTGAGGGAACACCATTTTCCACAACATACCAGAGATCGTTATCAATTGCCTCAAGATGCATTTGCATCTTATTCTTCTAGTAGGGATAGTCCGTCCCATCGAAGGTAGGACACCCAGCAGAGACCTTCATCATACCTGCGGTCAACATAACTAAAACTCCAGGCGGTTAAACCAAAATCACACAGAACAAGGGAGTACCTCGCTCTGATACCAATTGAAAGTGTGTTATATCGACTAGAGGGGGGTGAATAGGCAATTTTTATGAAATTCTTCACTGAGGAATTTGCCGGTGAGGAAATTCCTTAGCGAAGAACTACTAGCAGCGGAATAAGTACTCAACAGTAAACATAACAGAATACAAGCATAGTCATCATGATGAAATGAAGACAGGCACAGAGTACAGGAAACATAAGCACAAGATAACACACGATGAAGACAAACAGACTGAAGAAATTGAACTGAGGAAATTAAGAAAGTCTTCAGTCAAAGTCTTCAAACACAAATATGAACAAGTACACAACTCAATTATGAGGAAATGAAAGAGTTGAGGAAATGGAACCAGTGAGCTTTGTAAAGACAATGATTTGGTAGACCAGTTCCAACTGCTGTCTCAGTTGTACGTCTGGTTGGAGCGGCTGAGTATTTAAACTCGAGGACACACAGTCCCGGACACCCAGTCCTGAACATGCAGCTCAGGACACCAAGTCCTCACCGTATTCTCCTGGAACTAAGGTCACACAGACCTCACCCAATCACTCATGGTAAGTCTTCAGGTGACTTCCAAACCTTCACAAACTTGGTCACTCGGCGATCCACAATTCCTCTTGAATGCTCTAGACCATGACGCCTAACCGTCTGGAAGAAGCACAATCTTCAAAGGTAACAAGCATCGGATCCACGCAGGATCAATCTCTTCAGTGATGCTCAATCACTTGGGGTTTATAGGTGTTTGGGTTTTGGGTTTTTCCTCACTTGATGATTTTCGCTCAAAGTCCTCAGAGGATGGGTTGCTCTCAAATGACAAGTGTCAGTTTCTCTCGGAGCAGCCAACCAGCTAGTGGTTGTAGGGGGCGGCTATTTATAGCCTAGGGAGCAGCCCGACATGATAAGACATAAATGCCTTTCAATGATATGACCGTTAGGTGGATAGATATTCTGGGACAACTGGCACATAGCACAGCAACGGTCGGAATTTTGAGTAGCAAAATCCTCAGGGCTATCATGTTCCTCACTGTGTAGGCAATCCGCACTGGCGAATTCCTAACTCCTCAGCCAGGACAAATTCCTCAGAGACCAGAAGAACTTCGTCTCTGTCACTAAAGAAATTGACTGAACTATATGAGATTTCCAATGGCTTCACTCGAAGGGATTGGTAGGTGTAGGATTTTGAGTTGAGCATCACATGGAAATTTTTCCTTAGTATTTCCTCGACCCCCTTTAATAGTATGGTGTTTCCTACGACTCAAGAAACAGAAAATGAAACTACGAAAACAAAAGTCTTCACGCTTCATGTTCCTCGAATGAATACCAAGTCTTCACGGTCACACCAATTTCTTCACTTTCAAAGTCTTCAGAAAGTCTTCAGAGATACAAAGTCTTCAGTCGAAGAACTTCATTTTTAGGGGTCGACTTTCTCTGTAAATATCAAACTTCTCATAGACTTATAGACCTGTGTACACTCACAAACGCATTAGTCCCTTAACCTGTAAGTCTTCAATACACCAAAATCACTAAGGGGCACTAGATGCACTTACATCAATATGTTAGTCCCAAAAATAGTATAAAAAGTTGCCAAAAGTATATGAAAGTTGTATAATATTGGCATGGAACAATCAAAAATTATAGATACGACAGAGACGTATCAGTCCACGTACCCTCGTAAACTGAAAGTGGAAGTGTTAGGTTAACGCGGTTGATGTAGTTGAACGTCTTCACAATCCAACCGATCTTGTACCGAACGTACGACACCTCCGAGTTCAGCACACTTTCAGCTCGATGACGTCCCTCGAACTCTTGATCCAGCAGAGGGTCGAGGGAGAGTTTCGTCAGCACGACGGCGTGGTGACGGTGATGGTGGTGTGATCTGCGCAGGGCTTTGCCTAAGCACTACAACGTTATGACCGGAGGAGTAAAATGTGGAGGAGGCACCGCACACGGTTAAGAGAGCAACTGTTGTGCTTTGGGGTGCCCCCTGCCCTCGTATATAAAGGAGGGGAGGAGGAGACCAGCCACCAAGGGGGCGCGCCAAGGGAGGGAGTCCTACTAGGACTCCACTCCTAGTAGGATCCCCCCTTTTTCCTTTCTCATCAGAGGGGAAAAGGAAGGAGGGGGAGGGAGAGGGAAAGGGGGTCGCCCCCCCCCCCTCCTTGTCCAATTCGGACTCCCTTGGAGGGGAGCACGCGCCACCCCTTGCGGGCTCCCCTCTCTCTCCCCTAAGGCCCATGTAGGCCCAATACTTCCCTGGGGGGTTACGGTAACCCCTCGGTACTCCGAAATATACCCGAACCATTCTGAAACCATTCCGGTGTCCGAATATCATCGTCCAATATATTAATCTTTACCTATTGACCATTTCAAGACTCCTCGTCATGTCCATGATCTCATCCGGGACCCCGAACAAACTTCGGTCACCAAAACACATAACTCATAATACAAATCGTCATTGAACGTTAAGCGTGCGGACCCTACGGGTTCGAGAACTATGTAGACATGACCGAGACACATCTCTGGTCAATAACCAATAGCAGAACCTGGATTCTCATATTGGTTCCTACATATTCTACGAAGATCTTTATTGGTCAAACCGCAATGACAACATACGTCATTCCCTTTGTCATCGGTATGTTACTTGCCCGAGATTCGATTGCCGGTATCTTTATACCTAGTTCAATCTCGATACCGGCAAGTCTCTTTACTCGTTCTGTAATGCATCATCCCGTAACAAACTCATTAGTCACATTGCTTGCAAGGCTTATAGTGATGTGCATTACCGGGAGGGCCCAGAGATACCTCTCCGATACTCGGAGTGATCAATCCTAATCTTGATCTATGTCAACCCAACAAACACCTTCGGAGACACCTGTAGAGCATCTTTATAATCACCCAGTTACGTTGTGACATTTGATAACACATAAGGTGTTCCTCCGGTATTCGGGAGTTGCATAATCTCATAGTCAGAGGAATATGTATAAGTCATGAAGAAAGCAATAGCAATAAAACTTAACGATCATTATGCTAAGCTAACAGATGGGTCTTGTCCATCACATCATTCTCCTGATGATGTGATCCCGTTCATCAAATGTCTATGGTTAGGAAACTTAACCATCTTTGATTAACGAGCTAGTCTAGTAGAGGCTTACTAGGGACACTGAGTTTTGTCTATGTATCCACACATGTATCAAGTTTCCGGTTAATACAATTCTAGCATGAATAATAAACATTTATCATGATACAAGGAAATATAAATAACTACTTTATTATTTCTTCTAGGGCATATTTCCTTCACCGGGCGGATTTGAACTCGTGCCCGGGCGTCCACCGTTTGGCTCCAGCTGGTTTGACCCACAAGACGACACAGACGTGACAGTCCAAGGCCTGCCCAGCTCGCTTTGCGCAGGAGGGGGCCCCATTGGACCAGTCATAGCCTCCACCTGCCCGCTAGCGATGCAGGCAGCTCCTCTACTTCCACCAGCAGCCGCAGCAGAGCCCCTGATGGTCCCCTGACAACTTGCCCACTGCGCTGGCCCAACCTTGGCCGCCGCACCCGAACCTAGTGCCGCTACCGGCGAAGGCTCCACCATTGAGCCCTGCGACTCACCATCATTCATGCCCGAACTGGGCGGCTCGGCCTGCCCATTGCGATTTGCATCATTCCCTCTGCTACCATTTTGATCACGTGAGTCCTACCCGGAGGGCGGCGATGGCGGTGTTGCCTCGCCCACCGCGGAACCAATCCTGACAGGCGACGCCATTCTGATGATTTGGATAGGATACCAGAAGGCTTTGGGCGCACCCTCCAAGCTACCAGCCGACTCCGGGATGAAGAGCATCCGCCGCTGCGGGATGCAGTTAGGATCCGTAGTCTTGAGCCAGACCTGGAAGTCGGACATGTCGTAGCGCTTGGTCGTCCTCTCCGCCACCTGAACCACGGACCCTAGCTATGACGCCCAGATAATTAAGCTATAGTAACTCCATGCTAAAGATGCCAAGTCATCATGCTTACTAAGCTAATTGCCCATTGATTGAAAACGAATTCAAATTCAAAATTAAAATGCAAGTCAAAATTATACTTTTCAAAAAATGCAAACAAAATAGTTCATGTTTTGGCAAATAATCCCTAAGTATTTATCATGTAGAAACCAGCCTCTTTTGACTTCCCTCCCCCCCCCCCCTAGAAAATCAA
>NC_057794.1:436250767-436251671 GCF_018294505.1 Triticum aestivum
CAGTGGACCAATAACGCTTAAGTGGCCCATTTAAATTCAAATTGAAATTAAGGCCTTTCGAAAATAATCTAAAACCCTGTGGATAGTTCCACAATATTACAAAGTATTTATGAGACAAGTTTCTTATGTAACAAATTTATTTGGATCTAAAACAAATCAAAACAGAAAGTTTAAAAGAAAAGAAAATGAAGAAAATGCTAAACACTTAGGCCTACTACTACAGGAGGAGGCCCAACCCACGTCCATGTCTCCTGCTACCTCTTGCTACAGTGGGAGCAGGGGGATCGGGCGGCCATCCACGCCTCCCTGGCCGCCGTGTCGAGCATCCAGTACCTCCACGAGGAGGATAAGGTCACCCCGACCCAGTAGACGAAAACCCTAGCCCCAAATTCCTCTGCCTCTCTCTCTCTTTCAATTCGGAAGTTCGCCCAAGAGCTACTCGTCATGGACATCGTCATCGTCTCGGCCACCGACTCCCTCGGCGCCTGAAAAGTTGTCCAGGAGTTGCACCATGGACGTCTCCTTCGGCTACTTCTACCGGTTCGAGCGGGAAGCACTGCATCGCCGGGATCGACACGTCTTCCTCGCCTACAGGCGCCGCTGCCCCGCGCCTGATCTACCTCACCGAAGCTCCTCCGCCCTGCCGGATGCGTCCTCGGCCTTCCCCTGTGAGCTACACCCCCATTCCCCTCGATCCCCCCTCTGTTCGTTGCTCTATTGTGCCGCCCAAGTTCCGGCCGATGGCCACGGTCACCGCGACCACGTTACGCTCACCGCGCCCGCGCCCTGCATCCTGGCCGCCTAGTGCGCGCCCTGGCCGTGCCGACACGCCCTCTGTCCGCGGCACAGGCCACTCGGGCCGCGCCCTGACCGGCGCCCGACCGTGCTCGCGCGTGGCCGCGCC
>NC_057794.1:436252186-436307942 GCF_018294505.1 Triticum aestivum
ACTGTCGCTGCTCTGTTTTAGCTGCTGTCGCTGCCTTGTTCTGTTACTTGCAGCGGGGCTGCTCTGCTTGCCACTACGTGCACTCCTGCTTGCTGCGGCCTACTGCGTTGCTGCTTGCCTCGCGCCCATGGCTGCTACTGTCGCCGACTGCTGTTGTTGGAGCTGGCCATGGCGCTGTGTGTGTGGCCGTGAGATGTGCGTGTGTGTGCTATGTGTGTGTGCGTGAGTGTGTGTTATGTGGGTGTGTGGTCGTGAGATGTGCGTGTGTGTGTGCTATGTGTGTGTGTGCGTGAGTGTGTGTTCTGTGTATGTGTGTCTGTGAGTGTGTGTTCTGTGTGTGTGGCCGGCTCAAATAGTAGACTAGTTTAGGGACTAATTTAGTTAGTTAGTCTAATTAGTAGTACTAGTTGATTAGTCCATTAGTAGATGACATGTGGACCCCCTCATAGTTTACAGAAAAACAACTATTAAGAAAAGCCTAAGTCAATGACATGTGGCCCCTACACTATTCATATGTTGACTTGTCAATATTTGATTGGGTCAACCCAACCCCACTGACCCCACTGGCATACACTATGGCTAGAATAGCACTAGGTGACAAAAGTATTTTGCTGTTTTATTTTCAATTTAAAAGAATTTTGTAAACTCGAAAAATCAATGAAAACTTTGCAAATTAATATATAATAAACCGTACTTCGGATGAAAATACTTTATACATGAAAGTTGCTCAGAACGACGAGACGATCTCGAATATGCAGTCCGTTCGTCCGTCACACGTCCCTAGCATAGCGTACACGCGACTTTCCCCCTCCGAATCATCTGTCCGAAAACGCGAAACACCGGGGATATTTTCCCGGATGTTTCCCCCCTTCACCGGTATCACCTCATACCGCGTTAGGTCACCTCTAGCATCGCGTATTGCCATGTTATGCTCTGTGATGCTTTGATTGCTCTGTTATTTATTGTGTTCCCCTCAGTTACTTCTTTCTGGTAGACCCGAGACCGTTGTCAGTACCCCTGTGATCGACTACATCGACGACAAACCCTTCTTGCCAGAGCAACCAGGCAAGCCCCCCCCCCTTGATCACCAGATATCGCCTACTCTCCTCTATACTGCTTGCATTAGAGTAGTGTAGCATGTTACTGCTTTTCGTTAATCCTATTCTGATGCATAGCCTGTCATTGTTGCTACAACTGTTGATACCTTACCTGCAATCCTAAATGCTTAGTATAGGATGTTAGATTATCATCAGTGGCCCTACATTCTTGTCCGTCTGCCATGCTATACTACTGGGCCGTGATCACTTCGGGAGGTGATCATGGGCGTATGCTATATACTTTACACTGTTACATTACATGTGGTACTGTTTGGAGTTGGGGGCTGAAGGGGCAGGTGGCTCCATCCTGGTAGAGGTGGGCCTGGGTTCCCGACGGCCCTTGGTTGTTACTTTGTGGCGAAGAGACAGGGCAGGTTGAGGCCACCTAGGAGAAAGGTGGGTCTGGCCCTGGTCAGCGTTCGCGGATACTTAACACGCTTAACGAGATCTTGGTATTTGATCTGAGTCTGGCTACTGGCCTATACGCACTAACCATCTACGCGGGGACAGTTATGGGCACTCGACGTCGTGGTATTAGCCGAAGCCTTCGTGACATCAGCGACTGAGCAGCGCACGCCGGGTTGGACTGGAATGCCTACTCTTGTATAAGGGAGGCTAGGTCTGCTCACCGGCCGCGTACGCAACGTGCAGGTGGCAATGGGCGATGGGCCCAGACCCCTGCGCCATAGGATTTAGATCGGCGTGCTGACCTCTCTGTTGTGCCTAGGTAGGGCTGCGACGTGTTGATCTTCCGCGGCCGGGCATGGCCCCGAAAAGTGTGTCCGGCCAAATGGGATCGAGCATGTTGGGTTATGTGGTGCACCCCTGCAGGGAAGTTAATCCATTCGAATATCCGTGATCTTCGGTAACAGGACGACTTGGAGTTGTACCTTGACCTTATGACAACTAGAATCGGTTACTTAATAAAACACACCCTTTCAAGTGTCAGATACAACCCGGGGATCGCTCTCTAACAGGGCGACGAGGAGAGGATCGTCGGGTAGGATTATGCTACACGATGCTACTTGGTGAACTTACTATCTACTCTCTTCTTCTGCTGCAAGATGGAGGTTACCAGAAGCGTAGTCTTCGAAAGGACTAGCTATCCCCCTCTTATTCTGGCATTCTGCAGTTCATTCCACATATGATACCCTTAATCCATTTGGTACCAATGCATACATATGTAGTGTAGCTCCTTGCTTGCGAGTACTTTGGATGAGTACTCACGGTTGCTTTGCTCCCTCTTTTCCCCCTTTCTATACTCGATTGTTGCGACCAGACGTTGGAGCCCAGGAGCCAGACGCCACCGTCGACAACGACTACTACTACTCGGGAGGTGCCTAGTACTACGTGCAGCCCGCTGACGACGACCAGGAGTAGTTTAGGAGGATCCCAGGCAGGAGGCCTGCGCCTCTTTCGACCTACATCCCATTTTGTGCTAGCCTTCTTAAGGCAAACTTGTTTAACTTATGTCTGTATTCAGATATTGTTGCTTCCGCTGACTCGTCTATGATCGAGCTCTTGTATTCGAGCCTTCGAGGCCCCTGGCTTGTAATATGATGCTTGTATGACTATTTATTGTAGAGTTGTGTTGTGATATCTTCCCGTGAGTCCCTGATCTTGATCATACACGTTTGCGTGTATGATTAGTGTACGATCGAATCGGGGGCGTCACAAGTTGGTATCAGAGCCGACTGCCTGTAGGAATCCCCCTTCCAACTCCTTGGCCGAAGTCGAGTCTAGATGTTGCAAAACTTTACTAACATGGCTGTGTGGCTTACGAGCCCACGTCGCCATTGGGTGGTATTAGGATCTTTTATTCCTCGACCTATACTATGGGACTCTGATCTCTCTTCTAATCGGGTTAAATGATTTTACTAACTCTAACTCTAGGATCTCCTGATCGCTTCCACCCGGAGAGCACCTTATTACCGATGATCGTCTGCTGCACCAAGAGACCCTGAAGATACTCTCCGCTGTTAACCCGAGAACTTGTGTTCATCACGTTTGCAATTCCCCTTCCACCGTCAAACCTTATGGATAACTACATGCAGTTGTCATTCTTACATTCATCCCTAGTTGGTCTTGTTATTACAAGATACCCCGAATTACTCGTCGTTGTTTCAATAATCCTTTAAGCTTACTGCCTTGTTGTTCTTTGTCACATGAATACCCCTATGGATAATTCTCGCACTTATCGAGTATCCGCTCATCCCCCAGTTGTTCATGTGTTTCACAATGGTCTTCGAAATACTATTCGATCCTCCAAAAATTCTTAGTAGCTTATTGCGCTGCAATACTTGTCTTCTTGCATTATGGATGCTTTCCATATGTCTGGCAATATTCGTCAGTGTCCTTAGATACCGTCATTTTGATCCTATTGATTCGACATGAGTGCGAATGCACTCAATCATCAATTGATCCTTTCAAATTATCTTTCTGGATCAGACGTCATTTTTGAACATGAGCTTGTTCTCGACCAATTGTTTTGCCGTCAATTGTACCCTTAGGTCTATTGAACTTATCCACCCTGGATCAGAGCGTCTGCCTCTGATCCTTCTATTTTGGAAATCATAATTCCTTTGATATCTAAGCATCTAATCATTCAGGTGTTCTATAATCTGATGTCCTTGCATCTTTTCTTCAATTGATTGTGTGCCGATGCTCATATCAGCTTCGCTATGGACCATCAGATCCTTTATTGGATTATTATTCGACAGTGTCCTCCTTATTCAATAACCTTGTGAGCCTTTCCTCGTATACATAATGCTTTGATAAATTGTATCCTCTGCTTTCTCAACCATGCTCTGCCTTCGAGCTTGAGTTATTTACTCCTGAAGTTTGTGGTTTATGTTCCAAAGAGGCCTCGATGGGTTGAACCTATGCCTTTTCTAATATGTGTGAACCCGAAAGTTTTCACGAGTCATACTCTTCTGGTGCTTCCCAGATAAAATTTCAACACTACAGCTTCTTCGTAAACGAGAAGTGAATGAAAGGTTATGCACTACAGAAGTGGGAGTCGACCTTGAACTTTCTGTTCATGCCCATGGACCCGATGTGGAACTTATCATGGAAGCTTCTCGCAAAATATTTAATCATTTGGGTAATTCTTTCGGTGTCATTAAATTGGATCCCTAGCAGCTATGGTTCTGACCATATTGTTCTTCCTTGATCCCATTTCTCGTCCAAGTTTAAGCATTTGTCTTCTGCGGATCAATGCCCCAGTCCAACCTTTATTTTGATCTACCTTCAAGTATACCCCTGGTATCTCGAGGATATCAACCGATTGCACTATATCTTATGCATTCTTGATGAAGTAGCGCCTTTCCCCGTCATAGTCACTCCATGGGTTCTGGGTTGCCGTCAACCAAGAACACCGATTAGTGAATCGAATCACCCCTGTGATTCAGTACTCCTAGTACTTTGTGGTTGACAAGTTTAATACTCCATCACGGCATTCCTAGTCTGATCGACTATATCATTTTATGCTAAATTTTAACTGTGCTACCTAGTCCTTCTTTAGGAGCACAATTTTCGATGATGAGATAACCTTATGCTGATCTTCCTCATCGTATCATTTCGCTTTGAACAGCAAGATCGATTTCGAGTTTGGGCCGTACCTTTGGTTCCAATAACCTTTTGCTTCATCATTCCTTTGACTTGATGTCATCGCCGATCGATTACATCTTCATGAAATCTCTCAACAAATGCGTCGTGATCATCACCAACATTCTGAGCTCTTCCAGGATATCAATTGAATTCATGATGAGAAATACCATCCTTGCCCTTGATGATTTGTGTTATCATCGACCATTTTATTGCCTTTCGTTCAACACAAACTTGTTCGTGTTTGGTGTTATACCTTGATTTCCTTGCTATCTAGCTTAGGTTATGTTCTACCTTGTAGTATTACTGTCTTCTATATCAAGAATGTTGTGAGGATTGCTCCACCTCTTAAGAATTCTTGGTATAGTGATACTTCTCACCATCACCATTCTTTCTTGGTCCCTGTGTTGATTCTAACCGAGATACCAACGAGTGAACGACGCTGTTTGGATTCTACCCTTCTAGCAACCCTATTGCTTCGAAGTTAATGATCGACAGTTCATTCTTAGCCTATCGTTTATTGAATCCCCATTCTAACCTTGATCATGCTCCCTAAGCCCATATTTCGGGTGCACCTTTCAACCAATGTTTAATTGTGTATGTTTTCCTCGAGCATACACCATCATATCATTTGATCTGACAAATGTTATCTCCTTGTTTACATAACCGTGGAAATCCATCTTTTGGAAATCTCGATTAGTTGTCGCTGAGTCCATTAGCCACCTCCCCACCCTCTCCTTGGTTTAAATGATGAACTCTTGTTTCAGAACTCGCTTCCATAGTTCATTTTCCGAGGATCTTACAATGTCATCTCATCAATTTGTGTTGCAGCTTTTCTTCTCACGCATCTTGAGTCTGAGGTATCCTGACACCAATCAGATCTGAATCCCGATCAGATATGATGGTTGGGACATTTTCCAAGAGTTATAACATTGGTCTTTATATGACCCGGTAAGATGATGACATGCCTAGCACACCTGGCCGGAGGCCCTATTGTTATAGTTCCCTTTTCAGCAAGGTTATCCATTCTTCCATGAAGAAATTGTAAGACTTATTCTACAAGTTGTTCCTGATAAATCCTTCGTGTATCCAAAGTCTGACCTTTGCTTGAAGACCATGTTAATGCTATCTCGAAGCATGTCTGTGGTACTCCGATTTTCGATAAAAACATTTGAAGCACAATGCTAAATTTTCCAGCTCAATTATCCAAACACTGTTGTATGGGTGATGTCATAAAAAAAATTCTCCCCTACCTAAAGAGTTTTCTACATTATATCTTGTCATGGATATCATGCTCTGCTTATCCTTGGAAAGCATATACCCTTGAAATATGTGTTTAAACACATTTTCCTTTCCACTGTTCTATTTAATCTGATAATCACATTTTCCTTTCCATTGTTTTTGTTTAACCTTCTTGAGGTTTATATGATCTAAGCAGTAATAAGTCACTGCTTTTGTAAGCACGTTGGTGTGCAACTCTGTCAGTAAGAACATGTTACAATTGTTGATGACATCCCGGTATCCACCGATGGACGAGAACTTTGCCTATTGGTCTGCCTCGTTAAACGAGCAGGAAAATGGTTCTCTTTATCCCTCACCCTTGGTACCGACGTTGTTGCCGACATAACTGACAGGCTACCCTCTGACATGCCTTGCCATCATGACCGTGCAAGATGTCACCGCACTTCCTACTTTTAACCCACATGGTGGACCCATAACCCATAGTTCCACAGGTTCGAAACCTGACTCATGTACACCCCTATTCCCAAGGTTGTTCCTCGCACGTGGCCTCGTATGTAATTCATGAGCCACCTTTCGAGGGATCATCAATTATGGTATCCAACACAATACTTATCCCCATTGCTTTGAACCCCTTTCACACCCTGTTTCAGGCATCGAACGATTGCCTACTCGCTTGAAACTTTTTATGGTACCTTTCTTACTTAGCTCTCGATGTTTTCTTAAGTTTCAGTTCAAGAGTTACTTTCCGCCACCTTCCCGATGTAATCGACCAGATAGTCAACCTTGCAGAGGTCCGTTCTTCCGAAGTTACCCCTGGTCCTTTCATAAGTACGATGAAATTTCCAAAGAAAGGATGATGACATGAAGCAGAGAAATGAAGACATCAATGCTATGGATCGACCTCTTCGAGAAGGGCAGCCTAGGCTGAGAAGACTCGTTAGAATTTCGTAACCAAATCTTTTCCCCATTAGTCCCCCTCTTAAATCTCAGGACGAGATTTCTTGTACTGTAGGAGAATTGTGACGCCCAGATAATTAAGCTACAGTAACTCCACGCTAAAGATGCCAAGTCAGCATGCTTACTAAGCTAATTGCCCATTGATTGAAAACGAATTCAAATTCAAAATTAAATTGCAAGTCAAAATTATACTTTTCAAAAAATGCAAACAAAATAGTTCATGTTTTGGCAAATAATCCCTAAGTATTTATCATGTAGAAACCAACCTCTTTTGACTTCCCTCCCCCCCTAGAAAATCAAACAGTGGACCAATAACACTTAAGTGGCCCATTTAAATTCAAACTGAAATTAAGGCCTTCCGAAAATAATCTAAAACCCTGTGGATAGTTCCACAATATTACAAAGTATTTATGAGACAAGTTTCTTATGTAACAAATTTATTTGGATCTAAAACAACTCAAAACAGAAAGTTTAAAAGAAAAGCAAATGAAGAAAATGCTAGACACTTAGGCCTACTACTACAGGAGGAGGCCCAACCCACGTCCACATCTCCTGCTACCTCTCGCTACAGTGGGAGCGGGGGGATCGGGCGGCCATCCATGCCTCCCTGGCCGCCGTGTCGAGCATCCAGTACCTCCACGAGGAGGATAAGGTCACCCCGACCCAGTACACGAAAACCCTAGCCCCAAATTCCTCTACCTCTCTCTCTCTCTTTCGATTCAGAAGTTCGCCCGAGAGCTACTCATCATGGACATCATCGTCGTCGCGGCCACCGACTCCCCCGGCGCCTGAAAAGTTGTCCAGGAGTTGCACCATGGACGTCTCCTTCGGCTACTTCTACCGGTTCGAGCGGGGAAGCACTGCATCGCCGGGATCGACGCGTCTTCCTCGCCTACAGGTGCTGCTGCCCCGCGCCGATCTACCTCACTGAAGCTCCTTCGCCCTGCCGGATGCGTCCTCGACCTTCCCCTTTGAGCTCCACCCCATTCCCCTCGACCCCCCCTCTATTCGTTGCTCTATTGCATCGCCCAAGTTCCGGTCGATGGCCACTGAGGGAGTCCTGGATTAGGGGGTGTCCGGATAGCCGGACTATACCTTAGGCCGGACTCCTGGACTATGAAGATACAAGATTGAAGACTTCGTCCCGTGTCCGGAAGGGACTTTCCTTGGCGTGGAAGGCAAGCTTGGCGATACGGATATGTAGATCTCCTACCATTGTAACCGAGTTTGTGTAAACCTAACCCTCTCCAGTGTCTATATAAACCGGAGGGTTTTAGTCCGTAGGACAACATACAGAACAAAAATCATACCATAGGCTAGCTTCTAGGGTTTAGCCTCTCCGATCTCATGGTAGATCTACTCTTGTACTACCCATATCATCAATATTAATCAAGCAGGATGTAGGGTTTTACCTCCATCGAGAGGGCCCGAACCTGGGTAAAACTTCGTGTCCCTTGCCTCCTGTTACCATCTGGCCTAGACGCACAATTCGGGACCCCCTACCCGAGATCCGCCAGTTTTGACACCGACATTGGTGCTTTCATTGAGAGTTCCTCTGTGTCATCGCCGTTAGGCTTGATGGCTCCTACGATCATCAATAGCGATGCAGTCCACAGTGAGACCTTCCTTCCCGGACAGATCTTCGTCTTCGGCGGCTTCGCACTGCGGGCCAATTCACTTGTCCATCTGGAGCAGATCGAAAGCTATGCCCCTGGCCGTCAGGTCAGATTTGGAAGTCTAAACTACACGGCTGACATCCGCGGGGACTTGATCTTCGACGGATTCGAGCCACTACCGAGCGCGCTGCACTGTCATGACAAGCATGATCTAGCTCTGCCGCCGAACAGTGCCTTGGAGGCCGCACCCGCATCGGCTTCAACCCTTAATTCGGAGCCAACTGCGCCGATCAAGGATGGGTGGTTGGACGCCGCCTCGGGGGCTGTGATCCCAACGGAGCTCGAGTCAAACACCAGCCCCGCACTCCGTGAGACTCATGACTCCAAGGAGTCGGACTCCTCTCCGGACTCCGAACCCTCCGCGCCCCTGCCGATCGAATCCGATTGGGCGCCGATCATGAAGTTCACTACCGCAGACATCTTTCAGCACTCGCCTTTCGGTGATATTCTGAAGACACTGAAGTCTCTCTCTTTATCAGGAGAGCCCTGGCCGGACTATGGTCAGCAAGGTTGGGATACGGACGATGAAGAAATTCAAGAACCCGCATGTCGTAGCAACAATATGACCCGCTTTTGCGCAGGAGAAGACAGCTGGCTTGCTCATAGCAACAATATGACCAAGAACCCTGGTAATTCGGATACCAGGGACAGTAGTGGCAGGTCGCGTCACAGCAAGCAGAAGCGCCGCATTAACGGGGACAATGCTGAGGATACGGCAATTAATGCCAGATTCAGAGGCTATAAATCCGGTCAACGGAAAAATCCATTCAAAAGAAATCCTAGGGGCCCGTCCAGTTTGGACCGAATACTCGACCGCTTGTGCCAGATACATGGCACCCCTGAAAAGCCGGCCAATCACACCAACAGGGATTGTTGGGTGTTCAAGTAGGCAGGCAAGTGAAATGCCGAAAATAAAGACAAGGGGCTGCATAGCGATGGCGACGAAGAGCCCCGACCGCCGAACAACAGTGGATAGAAGGGTTTTCCCCCACAAGTGCAGACGGTGAACATGATATATGCAACCCACATCCCCAAGAGGGAGCGGAAGCGCAAAGGGACGTATACGCGGTAGAGCCAGTCGCCCCAAAGTTCAACCCATGGTCCTCCTGCCCGATCACCTTTGATCGAAGGGACCATCCCACTAGCACCCGTCATGGCGGATTCGCCGCATTGGTTATAGACCCAACTATTGACGGATTTCATCTCACTAGAGTCCTTATGGACGGCGGCAGCAGCCTGAACCTGCTTTACCAGGATATAGTGCGGAAAATGGGCATAGATCCCTCAAGGATCAAGCCCACCAAAATGACCTTTAAAGGTGTAATACCAGGTGTAGAGGCCAACTGTACAGGCTCAGTCACACTTGAAGTGGTCTTCGGATCTCCGGATAATTTCCGAAGCGAGGAGTTAATCTTCAACATAGTCCCATTCCGCAGTGGCTATCACGCACTGCTCGGGCGAACCGCATTCGCCAAGTTCAACGCGGTACCTCACTACGCATACCTTAAGCTCAAGATGCCAGGCCCTCGAGGAGTAATTACGGTCAACGGAAACACCGAACGCTCCCTCCGAATGGAGGAGCACACGGCGGCCCTTGCAGCGGAAGTACAAAGCAGCCTCTCCAGGCAGTTCTCCAGTCCGGCCATTAAACGTCTGGACACATTCGAGCGCGCCCGGAGTAACCTATAACAAGACCGCCTGGCATGTTCCGAGAAGGCGTAGCAATACGGCCCCAACCCCAGCCCTCGCAAAAATGCGACGCCAGTGCTTCGCGTACATAACTACGCTCTAGAAATACCATGGGTACAGGGGGAGGGGCACCAGCACGGCACGCCAAAACACGGCTTAAACCGCACCAGGGGCTGCCGATTTTTTAATTTTCTCTTACTTTCAGGACTCCATTCTTCGGAAGGCCTGTTCGGTAGTTCAATTGCCGCACAAACGATGCAAGAACTAGGGAAGCAGACAAGCCATGACGCATTACGGAACTCCCAGGTGGTCTCTATCACGAGCAGTACACCTGTTTCGCATACCATTCCGCAGCCTGCCCCTGGAACGGACATGTTAAATAGTCCAACCTTTTGCTTATCGCATTATTTTTATCATTCTGCTTTGATCGCAGCCCTTTTTAATAAACAATGCATAGCTTTTGTCTATTTTTGCATTGCTCTTTTTTTACAAATATATGTTCCTTAACGACATGTTGCACCCGTACACTTTGGTACGGCCAAAATACGCCAGGGGCTTTAGTACCCCTCAATATGGTGTGAGAAGTCCAAACACTTTAACAAGTGCGGCACCCCGAACTTATAGCATTATATGCATCGGCTCCGAATCATGTCTTGGGTCAATAGTTGGGTTTGCCCGGCTCCTATGTTTTGGTGCCTTACGTTCCGCTGCGTCGGCTAAGGTAGCACTAGGAGAACTACTGCGATTGTGCCCCAGTTGAGCTAGGTCGAGCACCTCAGTAGAGAAAGCTAAAACTGACTGTCATGATGAAGCGAGAGTTGGTCGCTGTTCGAGAGGTTTTTCGAGTCCCTAAAGACTTATGCCGCTTAGAGCGAGGAGTCGGCTCTGTCCGGCCAAGGCGTGGATAGCACCCCGAACTCGGCCTTCCGAATACCAGGGGCTTCGCCGAAATTTAAAATTATAGAATTCTATGGCTAAGTGAGAGTGTTCACGCATTATAGTCCGATTGCCTTGTTCGTTGTGCTGAGCGCCTCCCTCGAAGGACCCAAACATGGGAAAAAGAGCGCTCGGGTTTATCCCCGAACACCCCAGCACTAGCGGCACGGGGGAAGAAGCCGACGACTCGCCATCTCTCAGAATTGATAAACAGCCGCACAGAAGGTAATATTTTAAATTCTAACAGCATTGCTTAGCGCATATGAACAAGTTTTCAGCGCACAGGACAAAACGAGCGAGTTTTACTCAAAAATTACATCCCTAGAACATTCATCTGCCATAAGGCAGGCACCCTTCAGAACATTCTTATAACAATTCTCGGGCTTGCGATGCTCTTTCCCCGGCGGTGGCCCGTCCCTCACAAGCTTCTCAGCATCCAGCTTGCCCCAGTGCACCTTAGCACGGGCAAGGGCCCTACGGGCACCTTCAATGCAGACGGAGCGCTTGATGACTTCGAGCCTTGGACAGGCCCCCACCAGCCGCCGCACCAGCTCAAAATAGCTCCCAGGCAGAGCCTCTCCAGGCCACAGCCGAACTATGAGGCCCTTCATGGCCTGTTCGGCCGCCTTGTGGAGCTCGACCAGTTGCTTCAGCTGGTCGCTCAGAGGCACGGGGTGTCCGGCCTCAGCATACTGAGACCAGAACACCTTCTCTGTCGAGCTGCCCTCCTCGGCTCAATAGAATGCGGTGGCATCGGACACGCTACAGGGAAGATCTGTGAATGCTCCTGGAGAGCTCCGAATTCGGGTAAGTAACAAGTAACTCACGTTTATGTGTTGCTTTGCATAAAGAATGCCTTACCCGCCGCTATCTTTTTCACCGCATCCAACTCCTGGAGGGTCTTCTGGGATTCGGCCTTGGCAGACTTGGCATTTTTAATAGCCACCGCGAGCTCAGACGCTCGCTCTTTGAGTCAAGCTCCAAACTCTCATGTTTTTTCATGAGAGCCTGGAGCTCTTATCGCACCTTGCCAACCTGGGCCTCATACTTCTCCCGCTCGGTGCGCTCTATGGCCGCCCTCTTCTCGGCCTCGAGCAGCGCTTGCTTCAGGGTCGCCACCTCAGACGTGGCCCCTATAATAGCCACGATAATCCTGTCATTTTTTGCAATTGCACTTTTCATATATATATTTAAACAAGGTATTTCTTACCTTCATTGTCCTCGAGCTGCTTCTTGGCACGCCCGAGCTCTTGCTCGGACTACTCGAGGTTCTACTTTAGCGTGTCCACTTCTGCAGTCAGTGTGTCGGACGCCAGCAGAGAAGCCTGTATACGCATATTGACTCCTTTTTGTTAGACTCTTGCGAATTTTATTTGATCCTCTCTTCGGCTTTTCTTCCCGAATGCCAAACAGAGCATCAGGGGCTACTGTCTATGCGGTAACATTATTTACACATTCTTTACTTACCTCAAAGCCTGTTAAAAGGCTAGTACAAGCTTCAGTCAGTCCGCTCTTGGCGGACTGAACCTTCTGGACCACCGCACTCATAATGGTGCGGTGCTCCTCGTCGATGGAGGCGCCTTTGAGCACCTCCAATAGATTGTCCGACGCCTCCGGTTGGACGGGGGTCACCGGCACGGTGGGCTCGCTCCTCTTGGAAGGAGGTCGCCCGCCGGACTCTGGAACCTTTGAAGGTTCCGGAGCGGTGTCCGGCCTAGAGCCAGACTTGGAGCCCTGGGGGGTTTTATCCCCTTTACTCCTGGAGTCCGGGAGGTCGCCTTGCGGCGCCTCTAGGACCACCTCCTCCTGGCTTGGAACCTGTTGGGACAACACTTCGGCATCGTCCGTAGGGCGGGGGGAGGTAGCCGCCGGAAGAGAGTTCACATCCGACGAGTCCAGTGAACCGCTCGATGACGCGTCGAGCCGGTCTTTGGGTGGGCTGCATAATCATATTCGACATAAGGGAAAGTTGTGCAATAAAGGAATACTATGAATTACTCTGGTATCCGGATACTTACGATTTCGCCAGGGGCTTGGCCCTGAGTGGCCACTCCTCTCCGCTGTCATCAGCATCGGTGGAGTAGTCCGGAGGAAGGGTTTTCCCCTTCTTGGACCCTTCGGCCTCCCCAGTGAGGGCGGCCTTCCTTTTTCTTCTCTCCTCCCGCTGGAGGGGAAGAGGTCTCTTCTTCCTCCTCCTCGTATTCACAGGTGGTATGCGCCTTGGAGCCATAGGATGATGAACCCGACACCTCCTGGCGCCGGGCACTTTTTCGAGTCCCCGTGGCCTTCTTCGTGGCCTTCTTCTCCGGCACCACATAGGGTGCCGGAACCAGCAGCTTTGCCAAGCGGGCATCAGCTGGGTCTTCGGGCAAAGGAGTCGGACAATCGATCTATCCGGACTTCGCCTGCCAATCCAGTCAAAGGTAAGAGAGCTTAGATCCCGCATAGAGTTAAACTATGAAAAACTAATACCCTGTAAAAGGTACAAACAACTTACTGCGCTAGCATGACGCTGCGCGCTGAATCCGTGATCCTCGGTAGCGGATGCGGGAGCCTCAGCGCCCTTGAAAAGCACCTTCCAGGCATCTTTGTACGTCGTGTCGAAGAGCCTGCTCAGAGTTCGGTGTTGCGCCGGGTTGAACTCCCACAGATTGAAGGCCTGTTGTTGACATGGGAGGATCCGGCGGATGAGCATAACCTGGACTACGTTGACAAGCTTGAGCTACTTGTCCACCAGGGTTTGGATGCATATTTGCAGTCCAGTCACCTCTCCTTTGCTGCCCCACGACAGGCCCGTCTCTTTCCAGGACGTGAGCCGTGTTGGGGGTCCGGACCGGAACTCGGGGGCCGCGACCCACTTAGGGTCGCGCGGCTCGGTGATGTAAAACCACCCCGATTGCCACCCCTTCAGGGTCTCCACAAAGGAGCCCTCAAGCCATAAGACGTCAGACATCTTGCCCACCATGGCGCCTCTGCACTCCGCCTGGTTGTCGCGCACCACCTTTGGCTTGACATTGAAAGTCCTGAGCCATAGGCCGAAATGGGGGCGGATGCGGAGGAAAGCCTCACACACGACAATAAACGCCGAGATGTTGAGGATGAAGTTCGGGGCCAGATCATGGAAATCCAGGCCGTAGTAGAACATGAGTCCCCGGACGAATGGGTGGATAGGAAAGCCCGGTCCGCGGAGGAAGTGGGGAAGGAACACTACCCTCTCATGGGGCCTTGGGGTGGGGAGGAGCTGCCCCTCTTCGGGAAGCCGGTATGCGATGTCGTTAGACAAGTATCCGGCCTTCCTCAGTTTTTTGATGTGTCCCTCCGTGACGGAGGAAACCATCCACTTGCCTCCCGCTCCGGACATGGCTGGAGAAGGTTGAGGTGGGAAGTGCGGACTTGGGCGCTGGAGCTCGAGTGCGCGAAAATGGATAGGCAAAGGAGGAAGAAGGCGTAGGTGAAAAGGTGGATCCTTATCCCCTTATATGGGTGGACGCAACTGCATGTCCCCGCCAACCTGGTAAAACTCGCTTATCTCCAAGTGCCATAATCAATGGCATGGTTGGGTTACCCACGCCCATATTGATGAGAATCCCGGAATAAGGGGACACGATCTCTGCTTTGACGAGACGTGCCAAGGAAACCGCCTTGCATGACATGCTGAGGTGGGACAATAAAATGATTCGAATAAAGGCTTGGCCGTGGTGCGATGTCACACTACGGAATACGTCAGCAGATTAGATCTGTGTACATATTATTCTCTCTATGGCAATATGTGGAAACTTATTTGGCAGAGCGGGACACTACCTTTGTGTTCAAATTCTTCTATGAAGTACTTGGAGGAGGAACCCGCCTTGCAATGCCGAAGACAATCTGCACACCGGACTCGTCGTCATTGAAGCCTGGTTCAGGGGCTACTGAGGGAGTCCTGGATTAGGGGGTGTCCGGATAGCCGGACAATACCTTCGGTCGGACTCCTAGACTATGAAAATACAAGATTGAAGACTTCGTCCCGTGTCCGGAAGGGACTTTCCTTGGCGTGGAAGGCAAGCTTGGCGATACGGATATGTAGATCTCCTACCATTGTAACCGACTTTGTGTAACCCTAATCCTCTCCGGTCTCTATATAAACCGGAGGGTTTTAGTCCGTAGGACAACATACAGAACAACAATCATACCATAGGCTAGCTTCTAGGGTTTAGCCTCTCCGATCTCGTGGTAGGTCTACTCTTGTACTACCCATATAATCAATATTAATCAAGCAGGACGTAGGGTTTTACCTCCATCGAGAGGGCCCGAACCTGGGTAAAACTTCGTGTCCCTTGCCTTCTGTTACCATCCAGCCTAGACGCATAGTTCGGGACCCCCTAACCGAGATTCGCCGGTTTTGACACCGACAGCCATGGTCACCGCGACCATGTTATGCTCACCGCACCCGCGCCCTACATCCTAGCCGCCTAGTGCGCGCCCTGGCCGTGCTGACACGCCCTCTGTCCGCAGCACAGGCCACTCGGCCCGCGCCCTGACCGGCGCTTGACCGTGCTCGCGCGTGGCCGCGCCCGTCCGCTGTCGCGCTGCTGCTTCCGGCCGCCGCTGCCGCTGCTCTGTTTTAGCTGTTGTCGCTGCCTTGTTCTGTTACTTGCAGCAGGGCTGCTCTGCTTGCCACTGCGTGCACTCCTGCTTGCTGCGGCCTACTGCGTTGTTGCTTGCCTCGCGCCCATGGCTGCTACTGCCGCCGGTTGCTGTTGTTGGAGCTGGCCATGGCGCTGTGTGTGTGGTCATGAGATGTGCGTGTGTGTGCTATGTGTGTGTGCGTGAATGTGTGTTATGTGTGTGTGTTCGTGAGATGTGTGTGTGTGTGTGCTATGTGTGTGTGCGTGAGTGTGTGTTCTGTGTGTGTGGGGCTGACTCAAATAGTAGACTAGTTTAGGGACTAATTTAGTTAGTTAGTCTAATTAGTAGTACTAGTTGATTAGTCCATTAGTAGTTGACATGTGGACCCCCTAATAGTTTATAGAAAAACAAATTTTAAGAAAAGCCTAAGTCAATGGCATGTGGCCCCTACACTGTTCATATGTTGACTTGTCAATATTTGACTGGGTCAACCCAACCCCACTGACCCCACTGGCATACACTATGGCTAGAATAGCACTAGGTGACAAAAGTATTTTGTTGTTTTATTTTCAATTTAAAAGAATTCTGTAAACTCGGAAAATCAATGAAAACTTTGCAAATTAATAAATAATAAACCGTACCTCGGATGAAAATACTTTATACATGAAAGTTGCTCAGAACGACGAGACGATCTCGAATACGCAGTCCGTTCGTCCGTCACACGTCCCTAGCATAGCGTACACGTGACTTTTCCCCTTCGAATCATCTGTCCGAAAACGCGAAACACCGGGGATATTTTCCCGGATGTTTCCCCCCTTCACCGGTATCACCTCATACCGCGTTAGGTCACCTCTAGCACCGCGTATTGCCATGTTATGCTCTGTGATGCTTTGATTGCTCTTTTATTTATTGTGTTCCCCTCCGTTACTTCTTTCTGGTAGACCCCGAGACCGCTGTCAGTACCCTTGTGATCGACTACATCGACGACTAACCCTTCTTGCCAGAGCAACCGGGCAAGCCCCCCCCCCTTGATCACCAGATATCGCCTACTCTCCTCTATACTGCTTGCATTAGAGTAGTGTAGCATGTTACTGCTTTTCGTTAATCCTATTCTGATGCATAGCCTGTCATTGTTGCTACAACTGTTGACACCTTACCTGCAATCCTAAATGCTTAGTATAGGATGCTAGATTATCATCAGTGGCCCTACATTCTTGTCCGTCTGCCATGCTATACTACTGGGCCATGATCACTTCGGGAGGTGATCACGGGCATATGCTATATACTTTACATTGTTACATTACATGTGGTACTGTTCGGAGTTGGGGGCTGAAGGGCAGGTGGCTCCATCCCGGTAGAGGTGGGCCTGGGTTCCCGACGGCCCCCAACTATTACTTTGTGGCGAAACGACAGGGCAGGTTGAGGCCACCTAGGAGAAAGGTGGGCCTGGCCCTGGTCGGCGTTCACGGATACTTAACACGCTTAACGAGATCTTGGTATTTGATCTGAGTCTGGCTACTGGCCTATACGCACTAACCATCTACACGGGGACAGTTATGGGCACTCGACGTCGTAGTATCAGCCGAAGCCTTCGTGACGTCAGCGACTGAGCTGCGCACGCCGGGTTGGACTGGAACGCCTACTCTTGTATAAGGGAGGCTAGGTCTGCTCACCGGCCGTGTACGCAACGTGCAGGTGGCAATGGGAGATGGGCCCAGACCCCTGCGCCATAGGATTTATACCGGCGTGCTGACCTCTCTGTTGTGCCTAGGTAGGGCTGCGATGTGTTGATCTTCCGCGGCCGGGCATGACCCCGAAAAGTGTGTCTGGCCAAATGGGATCGAGCGTGTTGGGTTATGTGGTGCACCCCTGTAGGGAAGTTAATCTATTCGAATAGCCGTGATCTTCGGTAACAGGATGACTTGGAGTTGTACCTTGACCTTATGAGAACTAGAATCAGTTACTTAATAAAACACACCCTTTCAAGTGCCAGATACAACCCGGGGATCGCTCTCTAACAGGGCGACGAGGAAAGGATCGCCGGGTAGGTTTATGCTACACGATGCTACTTGCTGAACTTACTATCTACTCTATTCTTCTGCTGCAAGATGGAGGTTACCAGAAGCGTAGTCTTCGAAAGGACTAGCTATCCCCCTCTTATTCTGGCATTCTGCAGTTCATTCCACATATGATACCCTTAATCCATTTGGTACCAATGCATACATATGTAGTGTAGCTCCTTGCTTGCGAGTACTTTGGATGTGTACTCACGGTTGCTTTGCTCCCTCTTTTCCCCCTTTCTATACTCGATTGCTGCGACCAGACGTTGGAGCCCAGGAGCCAGACGCCACTGTCGACGATGACTACTACTACTCGGGAGGTGCCTACTACTACGTGCAGCCCGATCACGACGACCAGGAGTAGTTTAGGAGGATCCCAGGCAGGAGGCATGCGCCTCTTTCGACATGCATCCCCTTTTGTGCTAGCCTTCTTAAGGCAAACTTGTTTAACTTATGTCTGTATTCAGATATTGTTGCTTCCGCTGACTCGTCTATGATCGAGCTCTTGTATTCGAGCCTTTGAGGCTCCTGGCTTGTAATATGATGCTTGTATGACTATTTATTGTAGAGTTGTGTTATGATATCTTCCCGTGAGTCCCTGATCTTGATCGTACACGTTTGCGTGTATGATTAGTGTACGATCGAATCACACCAGCCCTCTCAGCACCACCTCGGTCGTCCTCCTCGTCCAAGCATGCGCGGGCACGCCCACCGACCTGAGCGGGACTAGGAACGACAGTGAGGCGCCCGTAGCTTGCGCCTGTCGCGTCCAAGCCGTAATGAGAGCGTGAAGCCACGACCCGGAGCACACCCACGATCCACCATGAGCTTCCAAATGATTTGGTGCTCACATAGAACCAAGAAATCCTCTGGATAGAAGGGGCGAATGGACATGTCATTTGGGCCAATGCCAAATTCTGCATCCAGAGCCTCCACCGCCGCAGGGAGATCAACTGGTGGCCTAGTTCCCACGATGGTGACCACAACCGCACGCGATAGGTCACTCTACATACGCCGTAGATCATCAGAAGCCTCAAGGAAGCAGCTTTCCACCCTCTCTTCAAGCTCCACAAGCTCCATGGTGGCCTGACCCGCCACACTGCCATCAAAGCACACGGAAAATCCTGCCCCGCACTCGCCACGCTCGCGACCGAGGAGTTCCTGGCCACCTGACCCCAAGACCTCTGAAAATGCACAACACCGGGTGGGGGAGGGCCCGATGGCGGGGGGAGGGGGGAGCTGAAGGAAATATGCCCTAGAGGCAATAATAAAGTTATTATTTATTTCCTTATTTCATGATAAATGTTTATTATTCATGCTAGAATTGTATTACCCGGAAACGTAATACATGTGTGAATACATAGACAAACAGAGTGTCACTAGTATGCCTCTACTTGACTAGCTCGTTGATCAAAGATGGTTATGTTTCCTAACCATAGACATGAGTTGTCATTTGATTAACGGGGTCACATCATTAGGAGAATGATGTGATTGACTTGACCCATTCCGTTAGCTTAGCACTTGATCGTTTAGTTTGTTGCTATTGCTTTCTTCATGACTTATACATGTTCCTATGACTATGAGATTATGCAACTCCCGTTTACCAGAGGAACACTTTGTGTGCCACCAAATGTCACAACGTAACTGGGTGATTATAAAGGTGCTCTACAGGTGTCTCCAAAGGTACTTGTTGGGTTGGCGTATTTCGAGATTAGGATTTGTCACTCCGATTGTGGGAGAGGTATCTCTGGGCCCACTCGGTAATGCACATCACTATAAGCCTTGCAAGCATTGCAACTAATGAGTTAGTTGCGGGATGATGTATTACGGAACGAGTAAAGAGACTTGCCGGTAACGAGATTGAACTAGGTATTGAGATATCGATGATCGAATCTCGGGCAAGTAACATACCGATGACAAAGGGAACAACGTATGTTGTTATGCGGTCTGACCGATAAAGATCTTCGTAGAGTATGTAGGAGCCAATATGGGCATCCAGGTCCCGCTATTGGTTATTGACAAGAGAGGTGTCTCGGTCATGTCTACATAGTTCTTGAACCCGTAGGGTTCGCACGCTTAACGATCGTTGACGATATAGTACTATGAGTTATGTATGTTGGTGACTGAATGTTGTTTGGAGTTTTGGATGAGATCACAGATATGACGAGGAACTCCGGAATGGTCCAGAAGTAAAGGTTGATATGTGGATAGTAGTGTTTGATCTCCAGAAGGGTTCCAGAATTCACCGGAAGGGGTTCCGGATGTTTCCCGAAATGTTTGCGCACGAGAACACTTTATTTGGGCCAAAGGGGAAAGCCCACGAGGCTTTTGGAAAGTGCAAAAGGAAGTTTTGCGGAGACCAGAGGCTAGACACCAGGAACCCTGGCGTCTAGGGGGTAGACGCCGGGAACCCTGGCGTCTAGCCCTGGAGTCCGAGAAGGACTCTTGCCTTTCGGGTGAAACCGACTTTGAGGAGGCTTTTACTCCAAGTTTCGACCCCAGGGCTCAACATATAAATAGAGGGGTAGGGCTAGCACAAAAAAACATCAAGAAACACCAAGTCGTGTGCCGGCAACCCCGTCCCCTCTAGTTTATCCTCTGTCATAGTTTTCGTAGTGCTTAGGCGAAGCCCTGTGGAGATTGTTCTTCACCAACACCGTCACCACGTTGTCGTGCTGCCGGAACTCATCTACTACTTCGCCCCTCTTGCTGGATCGAGAAGGCGAGGACGTCACCGAGCCGAACGTGTGCAGAACTCGGAGGTGCCGTGCTTTCGATACTTGGATCGGTCGGACGTGAAGACGTACGACTACATCAACCGCGTTGATATAATGCTTCCGTGAACGGTCTACGAGGGTACATAGACAACACTCTCCCCTCTCGTTGTATGCATCACCATGATCTTGCGTGTGCGTAGGAATTTTTTTGAAATTACTACGTTCCCCAACAGTGGCATCCGAGCCCAGGTTTTATGCATTGATGTAATATGCACGAGTAGAACACAAGTGAGTTGTGGGCGATATAAGTCATACTGCTTACCAGCATGTCATACTTTGGTTCGGCGGTATTATTGGATGAAGCGCCCCGGACCGACATTACGCGTACGCTTACGCGAGACTAGTTCTACCGACGTGATTTGCACACAGGTGGCTGGCGGGTGTCAGTTTCTCCAACTTTAGTTGAATCGAGTGTGGCTACGCCCGGTCCTTGCGAAGGTTAAAACAACACCAACTTGACAAACTATCGTTGTGGTTTTGATGCGTAGGTAAGAACGGTTCTTTCTAAGCTCATAGAAGCCACGTAAAACTTGCAACAACAAAGTACAGGACGTCTAACTTGTTTTTGCAGGGCATGTTGTGATGTGATATGGTCAAGACGTGATGAGATATAAGTTGTTGTATGAGATGATCATGTTTTGTAACCGAGTTATCGGCAACTGGCAGGAGCCATATGGATGCAATCGCCCTTAATGCTTTACTTTATCACTAAGTGGTAGCGATAGTCGTAGAAGCATAAGATTGGCGAGACGACAACGATGCTACGATGGAGATCAAGGTGCCGCGCCGGTGACGATGGTGATCATGACGGTGCTTCGGAGATGGAGATCACAAGCACAAGAAGATGATGGCCATATCATATCACTTATATTGATTGCATGTGATGTTTATTTTTTATGCATCTTATCTTGCTTTGTTTGACGGTAGCATTATAAGATGATCTCTCACTAAATTTCAAGATAAAAGTGTTCTCCCTGAGTATGCACCGTTACCAAAGTTCGTCGTGCCCAGACACCACGTGATGATCGGGTGTGATAAGCTCTACGTCCATCTACAACGGGTGCAAGCCAGTTTTGCACACGCAGAATACTCAGGTTAAACTTGACGAGCCTAGCATATGCAGATATGGCCTCGGAACACTAAGACTGAAAGGTCGAGCGTGAATCATATAGTAGATATGATCAACATAGTGATGTTCACCATTGAAAACTACTCCATTTCACGTGATGATCGGTTATGGTTTAGTTGATATGGATCACGTGATCACTTAGAGGATTAGAGGGATGTCTATCTAACTGGGAGTTCTTAAGTAATATGATTAATTGAACTTAAATTTATCATGAACTTAGTCCTGGTAGTATTAGCATATCTATGTTATAGATCAATAGCTCGCGTTTAGCTCCCCTGTTTTATTTTTGATATGTTCCTAGAGAAAACTAAGTTGAAAGATGTTAGTAGCAATGATGCGGATTGGATCCGTGATCTGAGGTTTATCCTCATTGCTGCACAGAAGAATTATGTCCTTGATGCACCTCTAGGTGACAAACCTATTGCAAGGAGCAGATGCAGATGTTATGAACGTTTGGCTAGCTTAATATGATGACTACTTGATAGTTTAGTGCACCATGCTTAAACGGCTTAGAATCGGGACTTCAAAGACGTTTTGAACGTCATGGACCATATGAGATGTTCCAGGAGTTGAAGTTAATATTTCAAGCAAATACCCGAGTTGAGATATATGAAGTCTCCAACAAGTTCTATAGCTAAAAGATGGAGGAGAATAGCTCAAGCAGTGAGCATGTGCTCAGATTGTCTGGGTACTACAATCGCTTGAATCAAGTGGGAGTTAATCTTCCGGATAAAATAGTGATTGACAAAATTCTCTAGTCACCATCACCAAGTTAGTAGAACTTCGTGATGAACTATAATATGCAAGGGATGACGAAAACAATTCCCAAGCTCTTCGCGATGCAAAAATCGGCGAAGGTAGAAATCAAGAAAAACATCAAGTGTTGATGATTGACAAGACCACTAGTTTCAAGATAAAGGGTAAAGGGAAGAAGGGGAACTTCAAGAAGAACGGCAAACAAGTTGCTGCTCAAGTGAAGAAACCCAAGTATGGACCTAAGCCTGAAACTGAGTGATTCTACTACAAAGGGACTGGTCACTAGAAGCAGAACTACCCCAAGTATTTGGTGGATAGGAAGGATGGCAAAGTAAACAAAGATATATTTGATATACATGTTATTGATGTGTACTTTACTAGTGTTTATAGCAACCCCTTGGTATTTGATATTGGTTCAGTTGCTAAAGAGTAGTAACTCGAAATGGGAGTTGCAAAATAAACAGAGACTAGTTAAGGGTGAAGTGTCGATGTGTGTTGGAAGTGGTTCCAAGATTGATATGATCATCATCGCACACTCCCTATACTTTCGGGATTAGTGTTGAACCTAAATAAATGTTATTTGGTGTTTGCATTGAGCATAAATATGATTGGATCATGTTTATTGCAATACGATTATTCATGTAAGTTAGAGAATAATTGTTGTTCTGTTTACATGAATAAAACCTTGTATGGTCATACACCCAATGAAAATGGTTTGTTGGATCTCGATCATGGTGATACACATTTTCATAATATTGAAGCCAAAAGATGCAAAGTTAATAATGATAATGCGACTTATTTGTGGCACTGCCGTTTAGGTCATATTGGTGTAAAGCGCATGAAGAAAATCCATGCTGATGGGCTTTTGGAATCACTTGATTATGAATTAGTTGATGCTTGCGAACCATGCCTCATGGGCAAGATGACTAAAACTCTGTTCTCCAGAACAATGGAGCGAGCAATAGATTTGTTGGAAATCATACATACTGATGTATGTGGTCCGATGAATATTGAGGCTCGCGACAGGTATCATTATTTTCTGATCTTCACAGATGATTTGAGCAGATATGAGTATATCTACTTGATGAAACACAAGTCTGAAAAATTTGAAAAGTTCAAAGAATTTCAGAGTGAAGTGGAGAATCATCGTAACAAAAATAAAAGTTTCTACGATATGATCGCAGAAGTAAAATATTTGAGTTACGAGTTTGGCCTTCAGTTAAAACAATGTGAAATAGTTTCACTACTCACGCTACCAGGAACACCACAGCGTAATGGTGTGTCCGAACATCATAACCATACTTTATTTGATATAGTGCAATCTATGATGTCTCTTACCAATTTACCACTATCATTTTGGGGTTATGCATTAAAGACAGCTGCATTCACATTAAAAAGGGCACCATCTAAATCCGTTGAGACGACACCGTATGAACTATGGTTTAGCGAGAAACCTAAGTTGTCGTTTCTTAAAGTTTGGGGTTGCAATGCTTATGTGAAAAAGTTTCATCTTGATAAGCTCAAACCCAAGTCGGAGAAGTGCATCTTCATAGGATACCCAAAAGTAACTGTTGGGTACACCTTCTATCACAGATCCGAAGGCAAGATATTTGTTGCTGAGAATGGATCCTTTCTAGAGAAGGAGTTTCTCTCGAAAGAAGTGAGTGGGAGGAAAGTAGAACTTGATGAGATAATTGTATCTGCTCCCCTATTGGAAAGTAGTTCATCACAAAAATATGTTCCTGTGACTACTACACCAATTAGTGAGGAAGCTAATGATGATGATCATGTAACTTCAGATCAAGTTGCTACCGAACCTCGTAGGTAAACCAGAGTGAGATCTGCACCAGAGTGGTACGGTAATCCTGTTCTGGAGGTCATGTTACTTGACCATGACGAGCCTACGAACTATGAGGAAGCGATGATGAGCCCAGATTCCGCGAAATGGCTTGAGGCCATGAAATCTGAGATGAGATCCATGTATGAGAACAAAGTATGGACTTTGATTGACTTGCCCATTGATCGGCGAGCCATTGAGATTAAATGGATCTTCAAGAGGAAGACAAACGCTGATAGTAGTGTTACTATCTACAAAGCTAGAATTGTCGCAAAAAGGTTTTCGACAAGTTCAAGGTGTTGACTACGATGAGAGTTTCTCACTCGTATCTATGCTTAAGTCTGTCCGAATCATGTTAGCAATTGCCGCATTTTATGAAATCTGGCAAATGGATAAACAAAACTGCATTCTTTAATGGATTTATTAAAGAAGAGTTCTATATGATGCAACCAGAAGGTTTTGTCAATCCTAAAGGTACTAACAAAATATGCAAGCTCCAGCGATCCATCTATGGACTGGTGCAAGCATCTCGGAGTTGGAATATACGCTTTGATAAGTTGATCAAAGCATATAGTTTTATACAGACTTGCGGTGAAGCCTGTATTTACAAGAAAGTGAGTGGGAGTACTACAACATTTCTGATAAGTATATGTGAATGCCATATTGTTGATCGAAAATAATGTAGAATTATTCTGCAAAGCATAAAGGAGTGTTTGAAAGGAGTTTTTCAAAGAGAAAACCTCGGTGAAGCTGCTTACATATTAAGCATCAAGATCTATAGAGATAGATCAAAACGCTTGATAAGTTTTTTCATGAGTACATACCTTGACAAGATTTTGAAGTAGCTCAAAATGGAACAGTCAAAGAAAGAGTTCTTGCCTGTGTTACAAGGTGTGAAATTGAGTAAGACTCAAAGCCCGACCACGGCAGAAGATAGAAAGAGAATGAAAGTCATTCCCTATGCCTCAGCCATAGGTTCTATAAAGTATGCCATGCTGTGTACCAGATCTATTGTATACCCTACACTGTTTTTGGCAAGGGAGTACAATAGCGATCTAGGAGTAGATCACTCGACAGCGGTCAAAATTATCCTTAGTGGAATAAGGATATGTTTCTCGATTATGGAGGTGACAAAAGGTTCGTCGTAAAGAGTTACGTCGATTCAAGCTTTGACACCAATCTGGATGACTCTAAGTCTCGATCTAGATACATATTGAAAGTGGGAACAATTAGCTAGAGTAGCTCCGTGCAGAGCATTGTTGACATAGATATTTGCAAGATACATACGGATCTGAATGTTGCAGACCCGTTGACTAAACTTCTCTCATAAGCAAAACATGATCACACCTTAATACTATTTGGGTGTTAATCACATAGCAATGTGAACTAGATTATTGACTCTAGTAAACCCTTTGGGTGTTAGTCACATGACAATGTGAACTATGGGTGTTAATCACATGGTGATGTGAACTATTGATGTTAAATCACATGGCGATGTGATCTAGATTACTGACTCTAGTGCAAGTGGGAGACTGAAGGAAATATGCCCTAGAGGCAATAATAAAGTTATTATTTATTTCCTTATTTCATGATAAATGTTTATTATTCATGCTAGAATTGTATTAACCGGAAACATAATACATGTGTGAATACATAGACAAACAGAGTGTCACTAGTATGCCTCTACTTGACTAGCTCGTTGATCAAAGATGGTTATGTTTCCTAACCATAGACATGAGTTGTCATTTGATTAACGGGGTCACATCATTAAGAGAATGATGTGATTGACTTGACCCATTCCGTTAGCTTAGCACTTGATCGTTTAGTTTGCTGCTATTGCTTTCTTTATGACTTATACATGTTCCTATGACTATGAGATTATGCAACTCCCGTTTACCGGAGGAACACTTTGTGTGCCACCAAATGTCACAACGTAACTGGGTGATTATAAAGGTGCTCTACAGGTGTCTCCAAAGGTACTTGTTAGGTTGGCGTATTTCGAGATTAGGATTTGTCACTCCGATTGTCGGAGAGGTATCTCTGGGCCCACTCGGTAATGCACATCACTATAAGCCTTGCAAGCATTGCAACTAATGAGTTAGTTGCGGGATGATGTATTACGGAACGAGTAAAGAGACTTGCCGGTAACGAGATTGAACTAGGTATTGAGATATCGATGATCGAATCTCGGGCAAGTAACATACCGATGACAAAGGGAACAACGTATGTTGTTATGCGGTCTGACCGATAAAGATCTTCGTAGAGTATGTAGGAGCCAATATGGGCATCCAGGTCCCGCTATTGGTTATTGACAAGAGAGGTGTCTCGGTCATGTCTACATAGTTCTCGAACCCGTAGGGTCCGCACGCTTAACGTTCGTTGACGATATAATACTATGAGTTATGTATGTTGGTGACCGAATGTTGTTCGGAGTTTTGGATGAGATCACAGATATGACGAGGAACTCTGGAATGGTCCGGAAGTAAAGATTGATATGTGGATAGTAGTGTTTGATCTCCGGAAGGGTTCCGAAATTCACCGGAAGGGGTTCCGGATGTTTCCCGAAATGTTTGGGCACGAGAACACTTTATCTGGGCCAAAGGGGAAAGCCCACGAGGCTTTTGGAAAGTGCAAAAGGAAGTTTTGCGGAGACCAGAGGCTAGACGCCAGGAACCCTGGCGTCTAGGGGGTAGACGCCGGGAACCCTGGCGTCTAGCCCTGGAGTCCGAGAAGGACTCTTGCCTTTCGGGTGAAACCGACTTTGAGGAGGCTTTTACTCCAAGTTTCGACCCCAGGGCTCAACATATAAATAGAGGGGTAGGGCTAGCACCAAAAAAACATCAAGAAACACCAAGCCGTGTGCCGGCAACCCCGTCCCCTCTAGTTTATCCTCCGTCATAGTTTTCGTAATGCTTAGGCGAAGCCCTGCGGAGATTGTTCTTCACCAACACCGTCACCACGCCGTCGTGCTGCCGGAACTCATCTACTACTTCGCCCCTCTTGCTGCATCGAGAAGGCGAGGACGTCACCGAGCCGAACGTGTGCAGGACTCGGAGGTGCCGTGCTTTCGGTACTTGGATCGGTCGGATGTGAAGACGTACGACTACATCAACCGCGTTGATATAATGCTTTCGCGAACAGTCTACGAGGGTACGTAGACAACACTCTCCCCTCTCGTTGCTATGCATCACCATGATCTTGCGTGTGCATAGGATTTTTTTTGAAATTACTACGTTCCCCAACAGGAGCACGGCGGCCTCACGAGACAAGAGCTCTCTGCGCGGGGGTGCTTCCACACGGCGCACAGGGGAGGCGGTAGACCCAGAGCCATCCACCACCGACACAGGTGAGCGAAGCCGCTGCACCTACGCGTCCACCGGCGGCGAGCGACGGGGGGGGGGGGGCTTGTAGTCCCTCGCGATGTGCCCCTCACCCCGGCACCGCACGCACTTGGTTTTCTTCCAGCATTCGACGGAGATGTGCCCCCCATCGCTACAGTTGTAGCAACAGCCGTAGAGCTCTGCTGGGATGTTGGATCTAGGTGGCCTCGATGAGGGCAAGATGAACCCCTGGCAACGTCGCTGTGCCGGCGACGACATCTGCCTCGCGCCAGGACTCCGCGGCCGCCGCCCGGTCTTGGTCTGCCACTCCGCCCTTGCCGACGGCCGGGGGTTTGAGGTCCCAGCAGCCGCGCCCCGGGAGATCGGCCCGAAAGGTGTGCCCAGCACATCGGGGACGAGCACAAGGGAGCGGATCTGGGGTCACGCCGGAGGGGACCGGGGCGGAGACGGAGAGCTCAAGGAGGAGGAAGCCGCCGAGAGGGAAACCCGAGAAGCCATCAGACGGAAGGGGGCTGGGCAGCACACTTGCCCGGAGGTGGACGCCGACACCTAGGCGAGACCTCAAGATCTCCACCACCACCCTCCCCGCGTTGCTGAAGAAACCTACACTACTATTTACACATGCCTAAGGCTCGGATCTGGATTCCTCCACTCTCCCGCTGTCGGAACAACGGCTGAAGAGTGAAGAAACCGCCGATCCGTATCTGACGGTCCACATTTATGTTTTACGTTTCCATAGGTTTTTACATGAGACTTTCTCCAAAAAGAAAGAAAACATGGCTTTGGTCTGGTGTTCAAGCGGGGCGTCCCGCTACTGTTCCGGCCCCAAGTCGGTCTGGTGAACCCTATTCCTGTGCGTCCTACCGCTTCCAGCTCTGCCGTGTCGATTCCCACTACAAACCCTCCCCCCGACCAGAAGAGAAGAAGAGAACCTTTCGTCTCGGCGGTCCCCCACTGACCCCCGACCCCGAACCCTCGCCGGCCCGCCCGTCCATGGACTTCGCGGAGCAGGACGTCGACGTCTTCGGCGAGGAATACGACGGCGCCGAAGCCGAGGCCGAGGGCGCCTCCTCCGGCTCCTCCTCCCCCTCCTCATCCTCCTCGTCCTCCGCCGCCGCCTCCTCCTCCTCCTCCAGCGCTGCCTCCAGCGGCCGCAGCAGCAGCCCCGCCGCCGGCGGCGGGGACGAGGACGGCGCCGACGACAGGGACGGCGGGGAGTACGACTCGTTCGACGTCGTGCCCGTCAGGCCCGCCGCCGGGTACGGGGACGACGAGGAGGAGGCGAGAGATTTGTTCGGCTCCGACAACGAGGAGTACGTCAAGACCCCCGCGCGTAGCAACTACCTAGTTCCAGGTCCGCCTCTCGTTACTGAATCAGCCGCTAGATTCCTCTGGGCCAAGTTGTCTCCTCAGTATTTGGTGGGCAGAATTTCTTAGGAGATTGCTACATAACCCTACCCGATTTCTTTCTGATTGGCTGGTTTTGTTGCTCGTGGGGCTCTGGGAGCTGCAGTGAGCGTTTGGTCTGGCAGAATTAACCTTCTCGCTTCAGTACACGATGAACTCTCTTGCTGCAGACTTGTGTTTGAATCATTGTTCCAAATTTCAGCAGTGTATGTCAGGCTAATTCGAGCATAATGTTGGATCAAATTCTCTGCTAGCATCATCTTCTGGTTCTTGCTTAATTTTGTAGAGTCAGAGAGACTTTGAGTTACAAAAGCATTAAGCAGAACTACTGAAGAGAGTAGAAGAACAAACCATGAAACCATATATATAATTGGGTCGCTGTGAGTTGGAAAGATACATTCGACTATCTTCATGTCCTTTTTGGGTTGAAACTAGACAAGTATACTAAAGAACGGCAATCTGTAAATAACTAAAATCCGAACTTAATTCTGCAGTAAATTACAACTACGAATAAGGCTGAATCTAATCTCATTCTGTTTCCCAAACAAACTTGATCACAGTTTCTTCCACAATACCATCTCACTAGACTACGATAGATATAAAGGTTTAAAAATCGAACACAATGACCAGCACTGGAAATGAGACTGTATTTCCATGCTTTGTGCGTATCTAGCCTAAATCATGCTCATGCTTTGTGTGTAATCTAACTGAAATCTACGGGTCTGCGCCCACTCCACCTACATATACTCCATTAGTGATACATAACGCCCATGCTTTTTGGTGAAGAATGTGATGACTGGATCGTTTCCCTTGCCTGTATGCTCGATATTCTGGGGACTTGGTAGCCAGTGCTTTGAAAAGGTTCAGTGTATCTAGGTTGGGAGATTGGGCATTAACACCCTCTTATATTTTTTGCCTCTGTTTATAGTGCTGCCCCCGATACGGAACGCCAACAATTTTTCTCGAGGAGGACGAGGTGGCAGGGGCCCACCTCTTCTTCCAAGGCCAGGAGGCCATCCAGGAGGACGAAATAATTTTGGCCATGGCGGGAGGTTTTCGTATGGAAATGGGCGTAATGTTGAAGGTTTTGTTTCAGAAATGAAACTTAATAAGAGTGAAGAAACTTTATCTAGGAAGGCTGTTGCTTTTCAGGAGGTGCATAACAGTATCATGTTCATTTGATTTTCGTTTGATGTATTTGTTTTCTGAAGGGCTATCCTTTGTTACCTCATGCAGCCATGTGAGATTGCATGCTACAGCCGTGTTGAGGGTGGGGATGTATATTTTGATGATCGCAGCTTGGTAAGATATCAGAGATTCTGATTATCAATTTCATTGTCTATCGAGTGTAAACCTTGATTTCTGAATACATGTTCTTTTTTCAAAGAAAGTTTGCCCTAAAAGTTGGCCGTTGTACTAAACATCCTTTTTTGTAGAGGCTTTTCAAACGTAATATTTGTGATTATGCTGGTGAAGATCTCAATAAAGGATTTGAAACGTTTATAGAGAAAAGAGGTACTTCCTTTCTGAAGTTATGTTTGTTGTTTCTACATTCTAGTTAATACCACCAGCTCGATTAATGTAGAATATATTATCTGTGTTATTGTTATTGCCTGAAAATTGTTCCCTACAAACTCTGTTTCAGTTGTCACATAATAACCTACACACATTTATAGGAAGATCTTGATAGCATGGTACCTTTCCCTTATTCTATATGGTAGAGCCAACTGTTTTGTACTCCCTCCGTCCCAAAAAGATTGTGCGAGTCTTGAAACCTTAAGTGGACCACTTAAGGCATCTGCATAGATAAATTTTCTTCATAGTGAGTTTTCACTATTGTACTATATTTCAGCTGAGGTATTGCATCTGTGTTTTTCGTAAGACTGGATTTTTTTTTGCATATAAGAAAGGACATGAAAGAAAATAAATCTTCAAGAATTAACAGACTAACTGTTTCCAATACACAATGGGAAAGGAATGAAGTTATTGAAGTTAATTCCAAAAATTTGTTTCTTGAACAATAGGATCCAATTCAATTATTTGGAAGTTTTTGTTCCTCTTGAATTTGTTTTTATCTGAGAGCATTCATTCATGGTTAATGTGGTGTAATGCCAGATTTGGGTTCTCAAGGATTTGGCGACCTTCTTGCATGCATAAGAAATTCAAATCTACCTCTTCAGAATATACATTTTGTGGTAAAATGCATTATTGCCAACTTCATATCTGTTATTTCGGTATGCTATGCTTAGAATTTCTGATCATGTATGCTCCTCTTGCAGACGTATCGCAACAACCTTAACAAGGTATGGTCCTCCCAGTGCAGACTATTTAAATCATAACATCTTTTCTTTTCCGTTGCTGTAACTTATGTTTGTCCATGTAGAAGAGTCGGGTAGTTATCCTTACAGCTTACACTGGTTTTTGTATCTTGTTTAATCTAATGACAGATGCACATATACTCCCTCCGTTCCATAATGTAGTGCATATAGATTTTTAGAAAAGTCAAACCTCACAAACTTTGACCAAGTTTGTGGAGAAAAACATTTACATCTAGAATACCTAACATATATCATTAGATTCATCATAAGATGTAGCTTCGTATTTTATATATTTGATATTGTAGATATAAATAGTTTTCTTCTCTATAAAATTGGTCAAGGTTTGCAAAGATTGACTTTTCAAAAAATCTATATGTACTAATTATGGAACGGAGGGAGTATTTTGCAGGACACTGTAATAAAACTTTGTTCTGTGTAATTTCTTTTACTATGCTTGTCTGCTGACAGTCTTATGTGACTATTTGTAAAATCGTCAGATATTGGCCACGGCTTATCTAAAAGAACCATGGAAGATGGGTGTGCACAAAAGAAATGGTGTTGTATACCTTGATGTCCATAAACTCCCTGAAAGACCACAGAGTGAAATTGACCGCAGGAGGTGACTCTCCCTCCTCCCCCCCCCCCACCCCCACCCCCCGCGCGGCGTTCTTGTTGGCAATAGGAAGAGTTACAAAGCAAGTAGTGTTATGATAATCTTACCTATGCAAGGGGTATTTTGTTAAGTTTGAGTTTGATGGTGCTGATTTCTCTCTTCCTCTCTGGCATTAGGAAGATTTAGTTACAAAAAAAAAATAGTCGGAATTTAGTATGCTAATATGGTGATGCTTTGAGTTTGTATTAGTTCTTATAGGAATTGTGATAGCCCAAGGGTTATCTTTCCAATTTGAGTTCTTAATGCTGATTTAATTGTTTGGCGATTTTCTGATCTTGATATCATGTAATAAAATATAGTTGTCTAAAATGTTAGTATCTCTGGGAAGGTTGGAAATGTGTGAAGGGCTGCATGTCATTCTCATCATTTGCCTGTTAAATTAGCTGGTGCCTTGATGTTTGTAATCATATTCAGAATTGTCATCATTACAGCGGATGAATCTCTAATGAATATCAATTTGATGTACCTCTTCTTGCTGGTGCTATGTTTGATCCTCAGATGTTTTTGGGGCTATTCTTTTGAAAATCTTGCCACTGAGAACTCCATTGACGAAGACGGAAGCGGTATTGATGCTAATGTAGAGTATTGTTCTGTAATAAAGACGAAATTGGGCGCGCATCGCATTGTCATGGGTGCTGAGATGGACTGCTGTGATTCAACCGACGATGGTAGGCGGTTCTATGTGGAGTTGAAAACAAGCAGAGAGGTCGTTCTTCTTTTCCATGAGCTTTCAGTGTTCTGATACCACATATATTCAATCTAGTCACCATTCTGAATTTTGTAACAGCTGGAGTATCATACGGTGGAAAAATTTGAGAAAGAGAAGTTACTTAGGTTTTGGGTAATTTCTTGTCCTCTTATTTTTTGTAGCTATTGCATGACACCATTTTTTTATCATAACTATCGTTTGCAACTTATTCTGTTCTCTTCCACAGCGTGAAATCCTATATTGAGACTGTGCTCCATATGATCTTAGAACAGTTCCTTTTATTAAGTTTCTTACATTTTCAATTGACCCCCTTAAGTTCTGAGGATGATTTGTTTCTTGTATGCGGGGACTGAGGATATATGCTAACAACTTTACATGGCCATCTTGTTATGATTCTCTCTGCGATCACAACTTCAGCTTCATAGTATTTTATCTTCAGAAGTCATATCTACTATATATAGCTTGAAACATTAACTTTTACTTTACTGAATATTACAGATTCAATCATTCCTTGCTGGCGTGTCGTATGTTGTCGTGGGATTCAGGTAGTATTTAATCATCACGACATTCTTTGTTAGTACTTCAAGCTTCCTGTCAGAGAATAATACATCAGAGCTTTAGTATATATCAAATTATCTATTATAACAGGCCTAATGATACATAACTTTTTTGAGTTTGTAGTTCCTTCAGTTTAATTTGTTTGACCACTTTTCAAGCATTTTGTTCAAACTTTTATGCTTACTGTTAGTGGTATGAACATATCTCACCCAGTATGGTCTTCTGTTCTACACATGTAACACACTGCATGCTACATAACCTGTGGTTTTTGCTTAATAATGAGACATTCAACCAGAAAGACATTCAAATTCCAATCCTCTAATATTGGCTATATGGTTGATACAATTAGGAAGGGGAGTACGATTACCTTTTCTGTCTGACTCTGTTCAGTGTTGTTTGTGATGTGTAGATGGATTGGCTGCAATGTTCAAAATTGGTTTTAACTTGATCAAGTTACACTCCTCTCTTTTTGGCTTTGCAGGAATGATGCTGGTGTACTTATACGAACTGAGAGACTAAGAACTAAAGATATTACACAAAAAGTGAAAGCAAAGAACTACTGGCAGGTATACTAAATTAATTCCGTGTTGTTCATTCACAACAGTGGAGTCTATGATATGTAAGGAAGAACATGAGTGTGTGAGTATAATATTAGGACTTAGAAGCGCATAATAACCTATATAGAAAGTCGAATAACTGGTTTGTCTTGCCAAATCTTAAATAATAGTGGAAAGGAGTGTACACTTGCCATTACTCTGATGCTGCAGTCCCTTTTTCTGTTTTGACGCGTAGGATAACTGATAACTGCCCTCTTCTGTAGGAGAGTACCAAATTACTTGCTATGCAACATATGTGACTAGCTTAATTTTAATTAAATGTATGGTTCTAAATTACTTTCTTGCACTTCCCACTGTAATATTCAGGGTGGTGTCTGCTTGGCCTTTGCTGACGAGGTTTTATGCTGGCTGTATGGCACTGTCAAAGAAAGTGAGAATTCCTTCACCACTCTTATTAGATGCATCTTCACCTTCCTCTCTCAAAAATATGCACTTGTTGCCATTCATAATCCCGAGTAGTTCTCTTCATGTGCGTGATATCGTTTGCCCCATGTCTTGCAGATGAAGACTATGTTCTGCAATTTGCACACCCGTTCCATCGATTGGAACTATTAAAAGCCCAGTCTCCATGCCCCGAGGCAATAACTCTGCATGTGGAACAGCTCACCGGTGCAACAAACTAGATCTGTTCCCTAGCAAAGCTTCGGCGCTGATGTTTCGCTAAACGGACAGCTTTGAGGGACCTTACGTAACAGCGTCGCGTCTTAGAATGGTTTGAGCTATAGTTCGAGGGGCTGATGCGGATGCATAAGAGACTGACGGTGTCATGCTATATGTTCGGTCGGTAACTGGAGGCAGTACGGTCACGGTTTGCTCTTTGAGTGTCCAAAGAGATTTTGAAGCCATCGAACACTGTATTTCTTCTGTAATACCAAGTTATAAATTAGGGAAGTGCAGAGTTACACTGCCATTGTAACGGTTCATCGCTCAAGGCACCAACGATGTGTAACTTTTGTACCAATGATGATATTGAATTTTAAAGACGGATGCTGCCATGCCATGGTAACATGCCAAGAACACCCCTTGGAGTTATGTAACTAGCGGTATATGCTAAGAGTTTCTTTTCGGACGGTGTGTTTTGACTCCTAGGCTCATCTGAGCCCGGAAGTGAACAGTAAATTCGCCAAAAATAGTAAAAAAATTCAATTCTTTTTGTGATGAAAGATGCTTGAGTTCGTGATGTATGTGCAAAAATTCAGAGCATTTGAACACCTGACGAGCTCTCGGCAAATTTGGGGGCTGTGAACGTTCTCAGGCATCTTTCAACACAATTTTTTTTAGAATTTTTGATTTTTAAGTATTTTTCTGAATTTATTGTTTAGAGGGTGTAGATGAGCTCGGGAGCTGAATTGAATATTCGTTTCTTTCAGCTTATTATGGAGAACATCTGATACGGCATGGTTTTGGCCCAAGGGTTATCTTTCCAATTTGAGTTCTTAATGCTGATTTAATTGTTTGGCAATTTTCTGATCTTGATATCATGTAATAAAGTATAGTTGTCTAAAATGTTAGTATCTCTGGGAAGGTTGGAAATGTGTGAAGGGCTGCATGTCATTCTCATCATTTGCCTGTTAAATTAGCTGGTGCCTTGATGTTTGTAATCATATTCGGAATTGTCATCATTACAGCGGATGGATCTCTAATGAATATCAATTTGATGTACCTTTTCTTGCTGGTGCTATGTTTGATCCTCAGATGTTTTTGGGGCTATTCTTTTGAAAATCTTGCCACTGAGAACTCCATTGACGAAGACGGAAGCGGTATTGATGCTAATGTAGAGTATTGTTCTGTAATAAAGACGAAATTGGGCACGCATCGCATTGTCATGGGTGCTGAGATGGACTGCTGTGATTCAACCGACGATGGTAGGCGGTTCTATGTGGAGTTGAAAACAAGCAGAGAGGTCGTTCTTCTTTTCCATGAGCTTTCAGTGTTCTGATACCACATATATTCAATCTAGTCACCATTCTGAATTTTGTAACAGCTGGAGTATCATACGGTGGAAAAATTTGAGAAAGAGAAGTTACTTAGGTTTTGGGTAATTTCTTGTCCTCTTATTTTTTGTAGCTATTTCATGACACCATTTTTTTATCATAACTATCGTTTGCAACTTATTCTGTTCTCTTCCACAGCGTGAAATCCTATATTGAGACTGTGCTCCATATGATCTTAGAACAGTTCCTTTTATTAAGTTTCTTACATTTTTAATTGACCCCCTTAAGTTCTGAGGATGATTTGTTTCTTGTATGCGGGGACTGAGGATATATGCTAACAACTTTACATGGCCATCTTGTTATGATTCTCTCTGCGATCACAACTTCAGCTTCATAGTATTTTATCTTCAGAAGTCATATCTACTATATATAGCTTGAAACATTAACTTTTAATTTACTGAATATTACAGATTCAACCATTCCTTGTTGGCGTGTCGTATGTTGTCGTGGGATTCAGGTAGTATTCAATCATCACGACATTCTTTGTTAGTACTTCAAGCTTCCTGTCAGAGAATAATACATCAGAGCTTTAGTATATATCAAATTATCTATTATAACAGGCCTAATGATACATAACTTTTTTGAGTTTGTAGTTCCTTCAGTTTAATTTGTTTGACCACTTTTCAAGCATTTTGTTCAAACTTTTATGCTTACTGTCTAACACACTGCATGCTACATAACCTGTGGTTTTTGCTTAATAATGAGACATTCAACCAGAAAGACATTCAAATTCCAATCCTCTAATATTGGCTATATGGTTGATACAATTAGGAAGGGGAGTACGATTACCTTTTCTGTCTGACTCTGTTCAGTGTTGTTTGTGATGTGTAGATGGATTGGCTGCAATGTTCAAAATTGGTTTTAACTTGATCAAGTTACACTCCTCTCTTTTTGGCTTTGCAGGAATGATGCTGGTGTACTTATACGAACTGAGAGACTAAGAACTAAAGATATTACACAAAAAGTGAAAGCAAAGAACTACTGGCAGGTATACTAAATTAATTCCATGTTGTTCATTCACAACAGTGGAGTCTATGATATGTAAGGAAGAACATGAGTGTGTGAGTATAATATTAGGACTTAGAAGCGCATAATAACCTATATAGAAAGTCGAATAACTGGTTTGCCTTGCCAAATCTTAAATAATAGTGGAAAGGAGTGTACACTTGCCATTACTCTGATGCTGCAGTCCCTTTTTCTGTTTTACGCGTAGGATAACTGATAACTGCCCTCTTTTGTAGGAGAGTACCAAATTACTTGCTATGCAACATATGTGACTAGCTTAATTTTAATTAAATGTATGGTTCTAAATTACTTTCTTGCATTTCCCACTGTAATATTCAGGGTGGTGTCTGCTTGGCCTTTGCTGACGAGGTTTTATGCTGGCTGTATGGCACTGTCAAAGAAAGTGAGAATTCCTTCACCACTCTTACTAGATGCATCTTCACCTTCCTCTCTCAAAAATATGCACTTGTTGCCATTCATAATCCCGAGTAGTTCTCTTCATGTGCGTGATATCGTTTGCCCCATGTCTTGCAGATGAAGACTATGTTCTGCAATTTGCACACCCGTTCCATCGATTGGAACTATTAAAAGCCCAGTCTCCATGCCCCGAGGCAATAACTCTGCATGTGGAACAGCTCACCGGTGCAACAAACTAGATCTGTTCCCTAGCAAAGCTTTGGCGCTGATGTTTCGCTAAACGGACAGCTTTGAGGGACCTTATGTAACAGCGTCGCGTCTTAGAATGGTTCGAGCTATAGTTCGAGGGGCTGATGCGGATGCATAAGAGACTGACGGTGTCATGCTATATGTTCGGTCGGTAACTGGAGGCAGTACGGTCACGGTTTTCTCTTTGAGTGTCCAAAGAGATTTTGAAGCCATCGAACACTGTATTTCTTCTGTAATACCAAGTTATAAATTAGGGAAGTGCAGAGTTACACTGCCATTGTAACGGTTCATCGCTCAAGGCACCAACGATGTGTAACTTTTGTACCAATGATGATATTGAATTTTAAAGACGGATGCTGCCATGCCATGGTAACATGCCAAGAACACCCCTTGGAGTTATGTAACTAGCGGTATATGCTAAGAGTTTCTTTTCGGACGGTGTGTTTTGACTCCTAGGCTCATCTGAGCCCGGAAGTGAACAGTAAATTCGCCAAAAATAGTAAAAAAAATTCAATTCTTTTTGTGGTGAAAGATGCTCGAGTTCGTGATGTATGTGCAAAAATTCAGAGCATTTGAACATCTGACGAGCTCTCAGCAAATTTGGGGGCTGTGAACGTTCTCAGGCATCTTTCAACAGAATTTTTTTTAGAATTTTTGATTTTTTTTAGTATTTTTCTGAATTTATTGTTTCGAGGGTGTAGATGAGCTCGGGAGGCGAATTGAATATTCGTTTCTTTCAGCTTATTATGGAGAACATCTGATACGGCATGGTTTTGGCCCATGCTTTTTTTTGCCGATGAATCGGCCGGAGTACTGCATTTTCATTTTTAGACCGGAAGCAGGGTTTATAAGTTTTTGAAGGGAAACTCGTCAAAACCCATGAGACGTGGTTGTTCCGTGTTCTTGATCTATTTTTTCAACGAATTATTACTTGTTTGAAACTTCAAATATGTGTGTCTAGCACATTTGTATCTTGTATTGTTAGATACTTATGACTAGACACATAAGACGTCAAACATGTTTAATGACTGTTGACTGTTTACAACCACCTCCACGTCAATTTCAAATGTTTTGATGAAGGGTCAATGTTGAAGATGGTCAATAAAAGAAGCAACTGAGGGAGTGGTAGAAAACAACATCATTCAGGCCCTGTTTGGTTCATAAGTCCTATGACTTTTTTTAGTCCCAACTTATAAGTTTCAAGTCCCTAAAAAGTTCCTACCTGTTTGGTTCCCAGGACTTATAAGTCTTTATAAGACCATATTATAACTATAGGTCCCTTCTTGAGAGTCTTATTTCATAAGTTCCAAATGCCCACTTTAAGTCTCTATAAGTCCCTCCCGTTTGGTTTATAAAAACAAACACCCTCTCAGTCGTTCGAGATATAGATGATCCAAGAAGAGAAAAATCAGAAAGTGACGTATAGTTAAAAGACACCAGTGACATCTGACCGGAAGACAAAGAACAAATAAGAGAGGCCGGTGTAATAAGCAAAACCAATTAGATGCTCCAAATGACGTTGCGACTACGTGTCTGCTTGAGTTGACAAGCAAATCAATGGCGGACACAGTCTGCTCTGCCGTCGCCGGCGAGGCAGTGCAAAGATTATGTTTGCTTTTATCAGGAGAAGGCGAGACCGGCGAGATGAAGGTGGATCGAGTAGAAATGGCCGTGCTCAAGCTCCAGACCATCGTCGCCATGTCCGAAGACTGGCAGGTCACGCACGCACCGCTGCTCCGTCGGAAGGCCAAGTTGAAGCGTGTGATCAAGGAAGGCAAAGGCATCGTACGCTCCAACAAAAGAAACACCGGCACCTTGGAGGAGCCGGGGATGGCGCGAAGCAGCTCCTTTCCACGGCGCGTGGCGCGAGCAGCCAAGCGGTTCATGCCGTTCAGCCGGGGTACAGTTCCCGGCGACGATCTGACCGACTCCGCGGTGCGGAGGTTCGAGAGGATAGCCGACGGCGCCGACGGCTTCTTCGAGTTGGTCAGGTGCGGCGGCCGTCCCAAGACCCTGATGTTCCTCCCGTCGTTCGCGCGGTCGTTGGCGGCCGGGGAGGCGGCGGAATTGTCGCTCAGGATGGAGGGCGGCACCGCGGTGATGCTGCTCCAGCCATGGTGGCTTGAGCTCGAAGGAGGCGACGGGACGACGGCGGCGGCGGCGTGCCTGTGGATGTCCTACGAGCACGACGTGGCGTGGGAGAAGAACTTCAAGATGATGGCGGCGTTCCGCGTCTCCGAGTCCCTGGACGCCATGAGGGTCGCCACGAGCTGCGTCGAGCTCCTGCCGCCCCAGTTCGGCGCTGCCCGTGAGGCCATGAAGGATCTCCTCGCCGGGATGGCCGTCCACGGAAGGAACTCCCCTGCCCCGTCTGCCATGTACCCGTCCTTCGTTCGCGCCGTCCAACGCTGCCACCGCTACGGCTTCGAGCCGACGCGGCCCCGGGCCGCGCCACGGTCGCGGTTGCCCGCTGAGATCCTGATGGCGTGCGCCCACTTCTACATCCTCCCGCTCCAGAATTCGTCCGGTTTGCCTCTGGAGCTGGTCTGGCACAGCTCCCCGGTTTACCTGCCCAAGAAGCTCTCGGAGCAGCACGAGCACGTCGAGCCGGAGCAGATACGCGCCGGCCTGTTGCCGACGACGGCAGATGGGCTTTCCTACCACGACGAGGCAGGAGGATCATTCGAGCTCGGGAGGCAATGGTGGTGTCCGCACAGCTCGACGCGCCTGTCGGTGGTGCCGGTGCCTTCACCGCCCAAATCCACATTTGGACAGTGGTGCAAGGGAAGTTGGACATTTCGCGGGAAATAAAGCCCTCTGCCATCTAGACATCTACTAGTACCAGTGTCCTTTTTTAGGAGTATTACTATATCCAGTACCAGTGTCAGATGCATGAGGTCCAAAATATTTTCTAGCTATGCAGCTTTTGTGCCATATAATCCACATTTTATTGCTAATTGTTCCAACTTCGATCTTCAAATGCGCGGGCACATCACATGAAAGTGTTGCTAAATGGAGTAAATTTCAATATAAGAACTGCACCTTTGGAGAGTATTGCCTCTAATCTTGTACACACAAGAATTTATCTTTTCCAACTAAAAAAAAGTTTTCAGTTGTGCTGTTCGATTGCATGCACATCTTTGTTGGTGGCAAAGTTGTACTGCTTCCTCCTTGCGGATTTATTGGCCCCACCTTTTATTCTGGTTCAAAACTTTGACCATAAATTTAACTCATAAAACATAAACTATATGTTCACAAAAATTATACCGTGAAAAACATCTTTCAGATGCAAATCTAATACTCCTTTCATTCATAAATATAAGATGTTTTGAATATTTGAATATGAACTACATACGAATTAAAATTGATGACCAAACACACTAAAACATGTTTATGTCCAGCTGATTCACAAAAAAGTTAGAACGTCTTATTTGTTTAGAGGAAAGGTATACACCCGACTTTATAGATAAAACCACCAGGCAGAGTACGACACAACATCCATCAACAAGAACGAAACAAAACAAGGAAGTAGCACAGACCAACAACCATGACACACATGCCACATAAGTTTACGGACACAGGCCACCATAAGATCAACAAGACAGGTGCGCAGGCCAACAACCTACCCCTAGGAAGCAAAGCAAGTAGACCTAAGCCCGTGCATCAGGATCTTGATATGATAGTGAAGAAGCAGATGGCCAAACATTTGCAATCAACACCTCCATAGCGTCACGATCAACAGCCTTGGTCAATAATCTCCACTGCTGCAAGAAGATATACATTTTAAGAGAAAATCAACAGGCTTGTTAGGGAAGACACGCTCAATCGTAAACTTGTTCCTAGTGGTCCAAAGCGCCCAACAAAGGGTGGCAAACCCCACCCATAACAGCCGTTTGGTCTGCCCCTGGAGCCCCGAAGCGAGCAACCGAAGCTTAGTAAAAGAATTGGGGGCCCACAACACGCCTAAGAGGACCAAATGCAACACCAAGCCAGCTTGGCTAGAACACAACCAAAGAAAATGTGATTGGAATCCTCCAAATCAGAGCATAAGGCACAACGATCCGAACCAGGCCCATTCCTTTTGCGAATTTGGTCAGCCGAGGGGAGCCTGCCCCTAATAGCTTACCACATGAAGATCTTAATCTTGGGTGGCACCTTAGCCTCTCAAATGGACTTGAACTTGGGCGTAGGGGAGCCCGAAATGAGTCTAGAATATAAAGATTTGACCAAGAACCTCCCAGACGCGAATGAGGCCAAACGATAGTGTCCTCCTCCGAGAGCAAAGGGAACGTAGCAGCAAGGCGATGCCAGCCGCCCAACTATGCAGGAGAAAGGGATCTCCTGAAGCCCGACTCCTAGTTATTGTGGGAGAGCTCATAACTTGAGATCCCTGGGTTGGGACAAACGAAAATAGAACAAGAAACAAAATAGCTAAATGGGAGTCCCTACGCCACCAGTCCAACCAAAAACGAGTAGAACCACCACCCCCCACAACAAACTTAACATGATGCCAGAACACATCACACACTTTGACCAAATCTTTCCAAAACTGAGAGCCATTAGAGGCCGAGGCAAAGAGGAGGCTACCGTGCGGGAAGTATTTAGCTTTAAGGAGCGAAAACCACAATGTGCTAGGGTCCGAGGTCATAATCCTCCACCACCACTTAATAATAAGACACTTGTTCATCACAGACGTGTTCAAGATGCCCAACCCCCCAAGGTTTTTGGGCCCGCACATAATTTTCCATTTAATTAGCCGATATTTGCGCTTGTTATTCGCAACATTCCAATAGAAAGCACCTCTATGCTTGTAAAAACCATCACGGGTCCCTTCAGAAAGATGATAGAAGCCCATGGTGAACATGGGTAGAGACAAGAGGTAGGCATTAATAAGGAAAACCTGGCTCGCGTTAGTGTTATACCTACCACGCCACAACATCACCCAATTACCCACTTTAGTGACCAAAGGAGTGAACTCCTTGGCACACAAACGGGAAGGAGAAATAGGAAGACCCAGATACTTGAAAGGAAAGGAACCTAGACTGCAGTTGAGGAGCAGAGACACTCTCACAACCTCCTCTTGAGAGACACCAGTCACAATCACCTCACTTTAAAAAAAATGATCTTAAGCCCCGACAAGGCCTCAAAGCAAAGGAGAAGAAACTTGAGGTGGGCAAGAGAAGATTCATTAAGTTCTACCATGTCAATCGTATCATCGGCATATATTGAAGATGCGAGATGCCCTTCGGAAAGAGGTGGGTAGCAACAGGGGTGATGTGGACCGCGCCAGCCACCCGAGAAAGAATACATGAGAGCGCATTTACAACAAAATTGAAGAGCAGAGGAGATGTCAGATCACCCTGCCGTAGGCCCCTATTGTCAGTGAAGAAGTTACTAGTCTTCCATTAACCGACACAACAGTGTGCCCACCAGACACTAACTGCATCACCCTATGCACATATGCGCCATCAAAACCTTTGGCAAGTAGGACTTAGCGAAGAAACTCCCAACCGACAGAATCATAAGCCTTCTCGAAATGAAGATTAAGAATAATAGCTTTAGTACCCCTAATTCTAAGCTCGCGCACAATCTCATGCAAGCACAGAACACCATCGAGAATGAACCTGCCGTTAACAAATGTCAATTGGGTAGGACTAAGAACTGTTGGGGAACGCAATATTTCAAAAAAATTCCTACGATCACGCAAGATCTATCTAGGAGATGCATAGAAACGAGAGGGGAGAGTGTGTCCACATACCCTCGTAGACCGAAAGCGGAAGCGTTTAGTAACGCGGTTGATGTAGTCGAACGTCTTCACGATCCAATCGATCCAAGCACTAAACATACGACACCTCCGTGTTCAGCACACGTTCAACAGGATGACGTCCCTCGAGCTCTTGATCCAGTTGAGGACGAGGGAGAGTTCCGTCAGCACGACGGCGTGGCGACGGTGATGATGAAGTTACCGGCGCAGGGCTTCACCTAAGCACTACGACGATATGTCTGAGGTGTTGAACTATGGAGGGGGACACCGCACACGGCTAAGAGATTATCTGTTGTGCTATTCGGGTGCCCCCTGGCCACGTATATAAAGGAGGGAGGGAGAGAGCAGGCCGGCCAGGAGGGCCACGCCAGGGGGGGAGTCCTACTTGGACTCCTAGTCCAAGTAGGATTCGCCCTCCCTTTTCCTTTCTTCCACCCGAGGGAAAGGAAGGAGGGGAGAAGGAGAAGGAAGGAGGGGGCCGCCCCCCACCCCTTGTCCAAATCAGTTTGGGCAGGGGGGAGGCGCGCGCCACCTCGTGGCCCTTCTAACCTCTCTCAACTAAAGCCCACTAAGGCCCATTAACTTCCCCGGGGGGTTTCGATAACCTCCCGATACTCCGGAAAAATGCCCGAACTACTCGGAATCATTCTGATGTCGAAATGCAACCTTCCAATATATGAATCTTTACCTCTCGACCATTTCGAGACTCCTCATCATGTACATGATCTCATCTGGGACTCCGAACAAACTTTGGTCATCAAATCACATAACTCATAATACAAATCGTCATCGAACGTTAAGCGTGCAGACCCTGCGGGTTCGAGAACTATGTAGACATGACCGACACACATCTCCGATCAATAACCAATAGCTGAACCTAGATGCTCATATTAGCTCCTACATATTCTACGAAGATCTTTATCGGTTAAATCGCATAACAACATACGTCATTCCCTTTGTCATCGGTATGTTACTTGCCCGAGATTCGATCGTGGATGTCATCATACCTAGTTCAATCTCGTTACCGGCAAGTCTCTTTACTCATTCCATAATGAATCATCCCGTAACTAACTCATTAGTCACATTGCTTGCAAGCTTATAGTGATGTGCATTACCGAGAGGGCCCAGAGATATCTCTCCGATAGACGGAGTGAAAAATCCTAATCTCGATCTATGCCAACTCAACAAACACCATCGGAGACACCTCTAGGGCATCTTTATAATCACCCAGTTACATTGTGACGTTTGATAGCACACAAGGTGTTCCTACGGTATTCGGGAGTTGCATAATCTCATAGTCAGAGGAACATGATAAGTCATGAAGAAAACAATAGCAATAAAACTAAACGATCATTATGCTAAGCTAACGGATGGGTCTTGTCCATCACATCATTCTCTAATGATGTGATCCCGTTCATCAAATGTCAATACATGTCTATGGTCATGAAACTTAACCATCTTTGATTAACGAGCTAGTCAAGTAGAGGCATACTAGGGACACTCTGTTTGTCTATGTATTCACACATGTACTAAGTTTCCGGTTAATACATTTCTAGAATGAATAATAAACATTTATCATGATATAAGGAAATATAAATAACAACTTTATTATTGCCTCTAGGGCATATTTCCTTCAGTCTCCCACTTGCACTAGAATCAATAATCTAGATTACATAGTAATGATTCTAACACCCATGGAGTCTTGGTGCTGATCATGTTTTGCTTGTGAGAGAGGCTTAGTCAACGGGTCTGCAACATTCAGATCCGTGTGTATCTTGCAAATCTCTATGTCTCCCTCCTTGACTTGATCGCGGATGGAATTGAAGCGTCTCTTGATGTGTTTGGTTCTCTTGTGAAATCTGGATTCATTTTCCAAGGCAATTGCTCCAGTATTGTCACAAAAGATTTTCATTGGACCCAATGCACTAGGTATTACACCTAGATCGGATATGAACTCCTTCATCCAGACTCCTTCATTTGCTGCTTCTGAAGCAGCTATGTACTCTGCTTCACATGTAGATCCCGCCACGATGCTCTGCTTGGAACTGCACCAACCGATAACTCCACCATTCAATATAAATATGTATCCGGTTTGTGACTTAGAGTTATCCGGATCAGTGTCAAAGCTTGCATCGACGTAACCATTTATGACGAGCTCTTTGTCACCTCCATAAATGAGAAACATATCCTTAGTCCTTTTCAGGTATTTCAGGATGTTCTTGACCGTTGTCCAGTGATCCACTCCTGGATTGCTTTGGTACCTCCCTGCTAAACTTATAGCAAGGCACACATCATGTCCGGTACACATCATTGCATAGATGATAGAACCTATGGCTGAGGCATAGGGGATGACTTTCATTTTCTCTCTATCTTCTACATTGGTCGGGCATTGAGTCTGACTCAACTTCACACCTTGTAACACAGGCAAGAACCCTTTATTTGACTGATCCATTTTGCTCTTCTTCAAAACTTTATCAAGGTATGTGCTTTGTGAAAGTCCAATTAAGCGTCTTGATCTATCTCTATAGATCTTGATGCCTAATATATATGCAGCTTCACCGAGGTCTTTCATTGAAAAATTCTTATTCAAGTATCCTTTTATGCTATCTAGAAATTCTGTATTATTTCCAATTAACAATATGTCATCCACACATAATATCAGAAATGCTACAGAGCTCCCCCTCACTTTCTTGTAAATACATGCTTCTCCAAAAGTTTGTATAAAACCATATGCTTTGATCACACTATCAAAGCGTATATTACAATTCTTCTTTAAGATATCCATTAAGGAATGCAGTTTTGACATCCATTTGCCAAATTTCATAATCATAAAATGCGGCAATTGCTAACATGATACGGACAGACTTAAGCATCGCAATGGGTGAGAAGGTCTCATCGTAGTCAAGTCCTTGAACTTGTCAAAAACCTTTCGCAACAAGTCGAGCTTTGTAGACAGTAACATTACCGTCAGCGTCAGTCTTCTTCTTGAAGATCCATTTATTCTCTATTGCTTGCCAATCATCGGGCAAGTCAACCAAAGTCCACACTTTGTTCTCATACATGGATCCCATCTTAGATTTCATGGCCTCAAGCCATTTTGCAGAATATGGGCTCATCATCGCTTCCTCATAGTTCGTAGGTTCGTCATGGTCAAGTAACATGACTTCCAGAATAGGATTACCGTACCACTATGGTGCGGATCTTACTCTGGTTGACCTATGGGGTTCGATAGTAACTTGATCAGAAGTTTCCTGATCATCATAATTAGCTTCCTTACTAATTTGTGTAGGAATCACAAGAACTGATTGCTGTGATGGAATACTTTCCAATAAGGGAGTAGGTACAATTATCTCGTCAAGTTCTACTTTCCTCCCACTCACTTCTTTCGAGAGAAACTCCTTCTCTAGAAAGTATCCATTCTTAGCAACGAATATCTTGCCTTCGGATCTGTGATAGAAGGTGTACCCAACAGTCTCTTTTGGGTATCCTATGAAGACACATTTCTCCGATTTGGGTTCGAGCTTATCAGGTTGAAGCTTTTTCACATAAGCATCACAACCCCAAACTTTAAGAAATGACAACTTGGGTTTCTTGCCAAACCATAGTTCATATGGTGTCATCTCAATGTATTTAGATGGTGCCCTATTTAACGTGAATGCAACTGTCTCTAAAGCATAACCCCAAAACGATAGCGGTAAATCAGTAAGAGACATCATAGATCGCACCATATCTAATAAAGTACGGTTACGACATTCGGACACACCATTACGCTGTGGTGTTCCAGATGGCGTGAGTTGCGAAACTATTCCACATTGTTTCAAATGAAGACCAAACTCATAACTCAAATATTCACCTCCGCGATCTGATCGTAGAAACTTCATTTTCTTGTTACGATGATTTTCCACTTCACTCTGAAATTCTTTGAACCTTTCAAATGTTTCAGACTTATGTTTCATTAATTAGATATACCCATATCTGCTCAAATCATTTGTGAAGGTCAGAAAATAACGATACCAGTCGCGAGCCTCAACACTCACTGGACCGCATACATCAATATGTATTATTTCCAATAAGTCAGTTGCTCGCTCCATTGTTCCGGAGAACGGAGTTTTAGTCATCTTGCCCATGAGGCATGGTTCGCAAGTATCAAGTGATTCATAATCAAGTGATTCCAAAAGTCCATCAGCATGGAGTTTCTTCATGCGATTTACAACAATATGACCTAAACGGCAGTGCCACAAATAAGTTGCACTATCATTATTAACCTTGCATCTTTTGGCTTCAATATTATGAATATGTGTATCACTACAATCGAGATTCAACAAAAATAGACCACTCATCAAGGGTGCATAACCATAAAAGATATTACTCATATAAATAGAACAACCATTAATCTCTGATTTAAATGAATAATCGTCTCGCATCAAACAAGATCCAGATATAATGTTCATGCTCAACGCTGGCACCAAATAACAATTATTTAGGTCTAAAACTAATCCTGATGGTAGATGTAGAGGTAGCGTGGCCACGGCGATCACATCGACTTTGGAACCATTTCCCACGCGCATCGTCACCTTGTCCTTAGCCAATCTTCGTTTAATCCATAGCCCCTATTTCGAGTTGCAAATATGAGCAACAGAACCAGTATCAAATACCCAGGCGCTACTACAAGCATTTGTAAGGTACACATCAATAACATGTATATCAAATATACCTTTCACTTTGCCATCCTTCTTATCTGCCAAATACTTGGGGCAGTTCCGCTTCCAGTGACCAGTCCCTTTGAAGTAGAAGCACTCAGTCTCAGGCTTAGGTCCAGTCTTGGGCTTCTTCCCTTGAGCAACAACTTGCTTGCTGTTCTTCTTGAAGTTCCCCTTCTTCCCTTTGCCCTTTTTCTTGAAATTAGTGGTCTTGTTAACCATCAACACTTGATGCTCCTTCTTGATTTCTACGTCCGCAGCTTTTAGCATCGCGAAGAGATCGGGAATTGTCTTTTCCATCCCTTGCATATTATAGTTCATAATGAAGCCTTTATAGCTTGGTGGCAGTGATTTAAGAACTCTGTCAATGACACTATCATCAGGAAGATTAACTCTCAACTGAGTCAAGTGGTTGTGGTACCCAGACATTCTGAGTATGTGTTCACTGACAGAACTATTCTCCTCCATTTTGCAGCTATCGAACTTGTTGGAGACTTCATATCTCTCAACTCGGGCATTTGCTTGAAATATTAACTTCAACTCCTGGAACATCTCATATGCTCCATGACGTTCAAAACATCTTTGAAGTCCCGATTCTAAGACGTAAAGCATGGCACACTGAACTATCGAGTAGTCATCAGCTTTGCTTTGCCAGACGTTCATAACATCCGGAGTTGCTCCTGAAGCGGGTCTTTGCATCTAGCGGTGCTTCCAGGACGTAATTCTTCTGTGCAGCAATGAGGGTAATCCTCAAGTTACGGACCCAATCCGTGTAGTTGCTACCATGATCTTTCAACTTAGCTTTCTCTAGGAACGCATTAAAATTCAAGGGAACGATAGCACGGGCCATTGATCTACAACAACATAAACATGCAAATACTATCAGGTACTAAGTTCATGATCAATTAAAGTTCAATTAATCATATTACTTAAGAACTCCCACTTAGATAGACATCCCTCTAGTCATCTAAATGATCATGTAATCCATATCAACTAAACCATGTCCAATCATCACATGAGATGGAGTAGTTTTCAATGGTGAACATCACTATGTTGATGATATCTACTATATGATTCACGTTCGACCTTTCAGTCTCAGTGTTCCGAGGCCTGCTATCGCTTGAGCACTGCGTTGGTTTTCCCTTGAAGAGGAAAGGGTGATGCAGCAAAGTAGCGTAAGTATTTCCCTCAGTTTTTGAGAACCAAGGTATCAATCCAGTAGGAGGCTATGCGCGAGTCCCTCGCACCTACACAAAACAAATAAATCCTCGCAACCAACGGGATAAAGGGTTGTCAATCCCTACACGGTCACTTACGAGAGTGAGATCTGATAGATATGATAAGATAATATTTTTGGTATTTTTATGATAAATGTGCAAAGTAAAATAAAAGAAAAGTAAAAAAGCAAAGGAAATAACTAAGTGTTGGAAGATTAATATGATGAAGATAGACCCGGGGGCTATAGGTTTCACTAGTGGCTTCTCTCGAGAGCATAGGTATTCACAGCGGGTAAACAAATTACTGCTGAGCAATTGACAGAATTGAGCATAGTTATGAGAATATCTAGGTATGATCATGTATATACGCATCACGTCCGAGACAAGTAGACCGACTCTTGCCTGCATCTACTACTATTACTCCACACACCGACCGCTATCCAGCATGCATCTAGAGTATTAAGTTCAAGAGAACAGAGTAACGCCTTAAGCAAGATGACATGATGTAGAGGGATAAATTCATGCAATATGATAAAAAACCATCTTGTTTATCCTCGATGGCAACAATACAATACGCGCCTTGCTGCCCCTACTGTCACTGGGAAAGGACACCGCAAGATTGAACCCAAAGCTAAGCACTTCTCCCATTGCAAGAAAGATCAATCTAGTAGGACAAACCAAACTAATAATTCGAAGAGACTTGCAAAGATAACCAATCATGCATAAAAGAATTTAGAGAATATTCAAATATTGTTCATAGATAAACTTGATCATAAACCCACAATTCATCGGTCTCAACAAACACACCGCAAAAGAAGATTACATCGAATAGATCTCCACGAGAGAGGGGGAGAACATTCTATTGAGATCCAAAAAGAGAGAAGAAGCCATCTAGCTAATAACTATGGACCCGAAGGTTTGAGGTAAACTACTCACACTTCATCGGAGAGGCTATGGTGTTGATGTAGAAGCCCTCCGTGGTCTATGCCCCCCTCCGACGGAGCTCCGGAACAGGCCCCAAGATGGGATCTCGTGGATACAGAAAGTTACGGTAGTGGAATTAGGGTTTTGGCTCTGTATCTGATCATTTGGGGGTACGTAGGTATATATAGGAGAAAGGAGTACGTCGGTGGAGCAACAGGGGGCCCACGAGGGTGCAGGGCGCGCCTGGGGGGTAGGCGCGCCCCCTACCTCATGGCTTCCCTGTTGGTTGCTTGACGTAGGGTCCTAGTCTCCTGGATCTTGTTCGTTCCAAAAATCACGTTCCTGAAGGTTTCATTCCGTTTGGACTCCGTTTGATATTCCTTTTCTTAGAAACCCTAAAATAGGCAAACAAACAGCAATTCTGGGCTAGGCCTCCGATTAGTAGGTTAGTCCCAAAAATAATATAGAAGTGTATAATAAAGCCCAATAATGTCCAAAACAAAATATAATATAGCATGGAACAATAAAAAATTATAGATACGTTGGAGACGTATCAAGCATCCCCAAGCTTACTTCCTGCTCGTCCTCAAGTAGGTAAACGATAAAAACAGAATTTTTGATGTGAAATGCTACTTGGCATATTTTCAATGTAATTCTTCTTAATTGTGGTATGAATATTCAGATCCGAAAGACTGAAGACAAAAGTTCAACATTGACATAGAAATAATAATACTTCAAGCATAATAACTAAGCAATTATGTCTCTTCAAAATAACATGGCCAAAGAAAGTTATCCCTACAAAATCATATAGTCTGGCTATGCTCTATCTTCACCACACAAAGTATTTAAATCATGCACAACCCCGATGACAAGCCAAGCAATTGCTTCATACTTTTGGTGTTCTCAAACTTTTTTAATCTTCACGCAATACATGAGCGTGAGCCATGGACATAGCACTTCAGGTGGAAAAGAATGGTGGTTGTGGAGAAGACAAAAGGGAGAAGATAGTCTCGCATCAACTAGGCGTATCAACCGGCTATGAAGATGCCCATCAATAGATATCAATGTGAGTGAGTAGGGATTGCCATGCAACGGATGCACTAGAGATATAAGTATATGAAAGCTCAAAAAGAAACTAAGTGGGTGTGCATCCAACTCGCTTGCTCACGAAGACCTAGGGCGATTTGAGGAAGCCCATCATTGGAATATACAAGCCAAGTTATATAATCAAAAAATTCCCACTAGTATATGAAACTGATATCAGAGGAGACTCTCTATCATGAAGATCATGGTGCTACTTTGAAGCACAAGTGTGGTAAAAGGATAGTAGCATTGTCCCTTCTCTCTTTTTCTCTCATTTTTTTATTTGGGCCTTTTCTCTTTTTTTATGGCCTCTTTTTATTTATTTATTTATTTATTTTTCGTCCGGAGTCTCATCCCGACTTGTGGGGAAATCATAGTCTCCATCATCCTTTCCTCACTTGGGACAATGCTCTAATAACGATGATCATCACACTTTTATTTACTTACAACTCAATAATTAGAACAAAATATGACTCTATGTGAATTCCTCCGGTGGTGTACCGGGATATGCAATGAATCAAGAGTGACATGTATGAAAGAATTATGAATGGTGGCTTTGCCACAAATATAATGTCAACTACATGATCATGCAAAGCAATATGACAATATGGAGCGTGTCATAGTAAACGGAACGGTGGAAAGTTGCATGGCAATATATCTCGGAATGGCTATGGAAATGCCATGATAGGTAGGTATGGTGGCTGTTTTGATGAAGGTATATGGTGGGTGTATGATATCGGCGAAAGGTGCGCGATATTAGAGAGGCTAGCAATGGTGGAAGGGTGAGAGTGCGTATGATCCATGGACTCAACATTAGTCATAAATAACTCATATAATTATTGCAAAAATCTGCAAGTTATCAAAGCAAAGTATTACGCGCATGCTCCTAGGGGGATAGATTGGTAGGAAAAGACGATCGCTCGCCCCAACCGCCACTCATAAGGAAGACAATCAATAAATAAATCATGCTCCGACTTCATCACATAACGGTTCACCATACGTGCATGCTACGGGAATCACAAACTTTAATACAAGTATTTCTGAAATTCACAACTACTCAACTAGCATGACTCTAATATCACCATCTCCATATCTCAAAACAATTATCAAGTATCAAACTTCTCATAGTATTCAACACACTCATAAGAGAATTTTATTATTAATCTTGAATGCCTAACATAATTAAAACAAATTACCATGCTATTTTTGTAGGACTCTCAAAATAATCTAAGTGAAGCATGAGAGAACAATAGTTTCTATAAAACAAATCCACCGACGCCCTCTAAAAGATATAAGTGAAGTACTAGAGCAAAACTATATAACTCAAAAGATATAAGTGAAGCACATAGAGTATTCTAATAATTTCCGAATCATGTGTGTCTCTCTCAAAAGGTGTGTGAATCAAGGATGATTGTGGAAAACTAACAAATAAAGACTCAAATCATACACGAAGCTCCATGCAAAACACATATCATGTGGTGACTAAAAATATAGCCCCAAGTAAAGTTACCGATAGAAGTAGACGAAAGAGGGGATGCCTTCTGGGGCATCCCCAAGCTTTGGATTTTTGGTGTCCTGAGATTATCTTGGGGGTGACATGGGCATCCCCAAGCTTAGGATCTTGCCACTCCATGTTCCATAATCCATCAAATCCTTACCCAAAACTTGAAAACTTCACAACACAAAACTTAAAGTAGAAAATCTCGTGAGCTCCGTTAGCGAAAGAAAACAAAACACCACTTCAAGGTACTATAATGAACTCATTCTTTATTTATATTTGTGTTAAACCTACTGTATTCCAACTTATCTATGGTTTATAAACTATTTTACTAGCCATATATTCATCAAAATAAGCAAACAACACACGAAAACCAGAATCTGTCAATAACAGAACAGTCTATAGTAATCTGTAGCTAGAACAAGATGGAGCCCCAAAAATTCTAAAATAAATTGCTGGACATGAGGAATTTATCTATTAATCATATACAAAAATAATTAACTAAATATCACTTTCCAAATAAAAATGGCAGCAGTTCTCGTCAGTGCTAAAGTTTCTGTTTTTTACAGCAAGATTAAAAAGACTTTCCCCAAGTCTTCCCAACGGTTCTACTTGGCAGAAACACTAATTAAACACAAAAAACACAACCAAAACAGAGGCTAGATAAATTATTTATTACTAAACAGGAGCAAAAAGCAAGGAATACAAATAAAATTGGGTTGCCTCCCAACAAGCGCTATCGTTTAACACCCCTAGCTAGGCATAAAAAGCAAGGATAGATCTAGGTATTGCCATCTTTGGTAGGTAATTCTTCAATGAGATATCTACCATCCTTAGGAATTTCCTTATTTTTATTGATTATCAAACTTTTAGGCACAAGATCGAAAAAATCATTAGTAGCAAATGGTTCCTTAATTATAGCAAAAAGATTAGGATGAATACTTATAGATTTGAGATCCGCAGTTTCTTTGTTAGAGGATTCGCTTTTATTTTTAGGAACATAGATAAGCTTGGCAATTTTAGTTGGGGGACTTGGAGTATTCTTTACGGAAGAAAAAGCAGTTTCCAAGTTGGTAATGATACCCTCAAGTTTATCGATTCTAGTGGAATCATGATTTATTCTTTCATTAACTGTAGGTTCCTTCTCTTTAATATTTTTCAAAGTTACTCCTACTTTAGATCCATATTGGGTAATTTGGTTGTGGATCTTTTTATCGAAATTTTCAATTAACTCAACGGTAGCAACTTTATTTTCAATAGTTTCAAGTTTTTGCATCACATGCTCCAAAGTTAACATAGTTCCATTAACCAAAAGAGGTGGCGAGCTAAACAAATCTATCATAGCATTATAAGAATCAAAAGTATGGCTACCCAAGAAGTTCCCTCCGGTAATGGTATCAAGGATATATCTGTGCCAAGGAGTAGCGCCTACATAAAAATTGCAAAGAAGAACGGAAGTAGATTGCTTCCTGGTAGATCTATTTTGAGCATTGCAAATTCTATACCAAGCGTCTTTTAGATTTTCTCCCTCCCTTTGCTTAAAATTTAGAACTTCATTCTCGGGAGACAACGGAGAAGATAGAGGACTCGCCATAACGACAAGCAAATGGAAAAGAGGCGAATGGAAAAGAGAGGGAGGATAGAGAGAGAGAGGAAGAGGGTGAATAAAACGGCAAGGGTGAAGTGGGGGAGAGGAAAATGAGAGGCAAGGGTGAAGTAGCATAAGTATTTCCCTCAGTTTTTGAGAACCAAGGTATCAATCCAGTAGGAGGCTACGCGCGAGTCCCTCGCACCTACACAAAACAAATAAATCCTCGCAACCAACGCGATAAGGGGTTGTCAATCCCTACACGGTCACTTACGAGAGTGAGATCTAATAGATATGATAAGATAACATTTTTGGTATTTTTATGATAAATATGCAAAGTAAAATAAAAGCAAAGGAAATAACTAAGTGTTGGAAGATTAATATGATGAAGATAGACCCGGGGGCCATAGGTTTCACTAGTGGCTTCTCTCGAGAGCATAGGTATTCACGGCGGGTAAACAAATTACTGTTGAGCAATTGACAGTATTGAGCATAGTTATGTGAATATCTAGGTATGATCATGTATATATGCATCATGTCCGAGACAAGTAGACCGACTCCTGCCTGCATCTACTACTATTACTCCACACATCGACCGCTATCCAGCATGCATCTAGAGTATTAAGTTCAAGAGAACAGAGTAACGCCTTAAGCAAGATGACATGATGTAGAGGGATAAATTCATGTAATATGATAAAAAACCCATCTTGTTATCCTCGATGGCAAAAATACAATACGTGCCTTGCTGCACCTACTGTCACTGGGAAAGGACACCGCAAGATTGAACCCAAAGCTAAGCACTTCTCCCATTGCAAGAAAGATCAATCTAGTAGGACAAACCAAACTGATAATTCGAAGAGACTTGCAAAGATAACCAATCATACATAAAAGAATTCAGAGAAGATTCAAATATTGTTCATAGATAAACTTGATCATAAACCCACAATTCACCGGTCTCAACAAACACACCGCAAAAGAAGATTACATCGAATAGATCTCCACGGGAGAGGGGGAGAACATTGTATTGAGATTCAAAAAGAGAGAAGAAGCCATCTAGCTAATAACTATGGACCCGAAGGTCTGAGATAAACTACTCACACTTCATCGGAGAGGCTATGGTGTTGATGTAGAAGCCCTCCATGATCGATGCCCCCTCCGGCGGAGCTCTGGAACAGGCCCCAAGATGGGATCTCGTGGATACAGAAAATTATGGCGGTGGAATTAGGGTTTTGGCTCCATATCTGACCGTTTGGGGGTACATAGGTATATATAGGAGGAAGGAGTACGTCGGTGGAGCAACAGGGGGCCCACGAGGGTGGAGCGC
>NC_057794.1:436308146-436313499 GCF_018294505.1 Triticum aestivum
TTCCCTGTTGGTTGCTTGACGTAGAGTCCAAGTCTCCTGGATCTTGTTCGTTCCAAAAATCATGTTCCCGAAGGTTTCATTCCATTTGGACTCTGTTCGATATTCCTTTTCTTCGAAACCCTAAATAGGCAAAAAACAACAATTCTGGGTTGGGCCTCCGATTACTAGGTTAGTCCCAATAATAATATAAAAGTGTATAATAAAGCCCAATAATGTCCAAAATAGAATATAATATAGCATGGAACAATAAAAAATTATAGATACCTTGGAGACGTATCAAGCATCCCCAAGCTTAATTCATGCTCGTACTCGAGTAGGTAAATGATAAAAACAGAATTTTTGATGTGGAATGCTACTTGGCATATTTTCAATGTAATTCTTCTTAATTGTGGTATGAATATTCAGATCCGAACGATTTAAGACAAAATTTCAATATTGACATAGAAGTAATAATACTTCAAGCATAATAACTAAGCAATTATGTCTCTTCAAAATAACATGGCCAAAGAAAGTTATCCCTACAAAATCATATAGTCTGGCTATGCTCTATCTTCACCACACAAAGTATTTAAATCATGCACAGCCCCGATGACAAGCCAAGCAATTGTTTCATACTTTTGGTGTTCTCAAACTTTTTCAATCTTCACGCAATACATGAGCGTGAGCCATGGACATAGCACTTTAGGTGGAATAGAATGGTGGTTGTGGAGAAGACAAAAGGGAGAACATAGTCTCACATCAACTAGGCGTATCAACGGGCTATGAGATGCCCATCAGTAGATATCAATGTGAGTGAGTAGGGATTGCCATGCAATGGATGCACTAGAGCTATAAGTATATGACAGCTCAAAAAGAAACTAAGTGGGTGTGCATCCAACTCGCTTGCTCACGAAGACCTAGGAAGATTTGAGGAAGCCCATCATTGGAATATACAAGCCAAGTTCTATAATGAAAAATTCCCACTAGTATATGAAACTGATATCATAGGAGACTCTCTATCATGAAGATCATGGTGCTACTTTGAAGCACAAGTGTGGTAAAAGGATAGTAGCATTGTCCCTTCTCTCTTTTTCTCTCATTTTTTTATTTGGGCCTTTTCTCTTTTTTATGGCCTCTTTTTATTTATTTATTAATTTATTTATTTTTCGTCCGGAGTCTCATCCCGACATGTGGGGGAATCATAGTCTCCATCATCCTTTCCTCACTTTGGACAATGCTCTAATAATGATGATCATCACACTTTTATTTACTTACAACTCAACAATTACAACTCAATACTTAGAACAAAATATGACTCTATGTGAATTCCTCCGGCGGTGTACCGGGATATGCAATGAATCAAGAGTGACATGTATGAAAGAATTATGAACGGTGGCTTTGCCAAAAATACAATGTCAACTACATGATCATGCAAAGCAATATGACAATGATGGAGCGTGTCATAGTAAACGGAACGGTGGAAAATTGCATGGCAATATATCTCGAAATGGCTATGGAAATGCCATGATAGGTAGGTATGGTGGCTGTTTTGAGGAAGGTATATGGTGGGTGTATGATACCGACGAAAGGTGCGCGGTATTAGAGAGGCTAGCAATGGTGGAAGGGTGAGAGTGCGTATGATCCATGGACTCAACATTAGTCATAAATAACTCATATACTTATTGCAAAAATCTACAAGTTATCAAAGCAAAGTATTACGCGCATGCTCCTAGGGGGATAGATTGGTAGGAAAACACCATCGCTCGGTCCTAACCGCCACTCATAAGGAAGACAATAAATAAATAAATCATGCTCCGACTTCATCACATAACGGTTCACCATACGTGCATGCTACGGGAATCACAAACTTTAACACAAGTATTTCTGAAATTAACAAATACTCAACTAGCACGACTCTAATATCACCATCTCCAAATTTCAAAACAATTATCAAGTATCAAACTTCTCTTAGTATTCAACACACTCATAAGAGAATTTTATTATTAATATTGAATGCCTAACATAATTAAAACAAATTACCATGCTTTTTTGTAGGACTCTCAAAATAATCTAAGTGAAGCATGAGATAACAATAGTTTCTATAAAACAAATCCACCGACGCGCTCTAAAAGATATAAGTGAAGTACTAGAGCAAAACTATATAACTCAAAAGATATAAGTGAAGCACATAGAGTATTCTAATAATTTCCGAATCATGTGTATCTCTCTCAAAAAGTGTGTGCAGCAAGGATTATTGTGGAAAACTAACAAATAAAGACGCAAATCATACAAGGAGCTCCAATCAAAACACATATCATGTGGTGAATAAAAATATAGCCCCAAGTAAAGTTACCGATAGAAGTAGATGAAAGAGGGGATGCCTTCTGGGGCATCCCCAAGATTTGGCTTTTTGGTGTCCTTAGATTATCTTGGGGGTGCCATGGGCATCCCCAATCTTAGGCTCTTGCCACTCCTTGTTCCATAATCCATCAAATCCTTACCCAAAACTTGAAAACTTCACAACACAAAACTTAAAGTAGAAAATCTCGTGAGCTCCGTTAGCGAAAGAAAACAAAACACCACTTCCAGGTACTGTAATGAACTAATTATGTATTTATATTGGTGTTAAACCTACTGTATTCCAACTTATCTATGGTTTATAAACTATTTTACTAGCCATAGATTCATCAAAATAAGCAAACAACACACGAAAAACAGAATCTGTCAAAAACAGAACAATCTGTAGTAATCTGTAGCTAGCGCAAGATCTGGAACCCCAAAAATTCTAAAATAAATTGCTGGACGTGAGTAATTTTTCTATTAATCATCTGCAAAAATAATTAACTAAATATCACTTTCCAAATAAAAATGGTAGTAGTTCTCGTCAGCGCTAAAGTTTCTGTTTTTTACAGCAAGATTAAAAAGACTTTCCCCAAGTCTTCCCAACGGTTCTACTTGGCAGAAACACTAATTAAACACAAAAAACATAACCAAAACAGAGGCTAGATAAATTATTTATTACTAAACAGGAGCAAAAATCAAGTAATAAAAATAAAATTGGGTTGCCTCCCAACAAGCGCTATCGTTTAACGCCCCTAGCTAGGCATAAAAAGCAAGGATAGATCTAGGTATTGCCATCTTTGGTAGGTAATTCTTCAATGAGGCATCTACCATAATTAGGAATTTCTTTATTTTTATTGATTATCAAACTTTTAGGCACAAGATCGAAAAAATCATTAGTAGCAAATGGTTCCTTAATGATACCAAAAAGATTAGGATGAATACTTATAGATTTGAGATCCCCAGTTTCTTTGTTAGAGGATTCATTTTTATTTTTAGGAACATACATAAGCTTGGCAATTTTAGTTGGGGGACTTGGAGTATTCTTTACAGAAGAAAAAGCAGTTCCCAAGTTGGTAATGATACCCTCAAGTTTATCGAATCTAGTGGAATCATGATTTATTCTTTCATTAACTATAGGTTCCTTCTCTTTAATATTTTTCAAAGTTACTCCTACTTTAGATCCATATTGGGTAATTTGGTTGTGGATCTTTTTATAGAAATTTTCAATTAACTCAATGGTAGCAACTTTATTTTCAATAATTTCAAGTTTTTGCATTACATGCTCCAAAGTTAACATAGTTCCATTAACCAAAAGAGGTGGCGAGCCAAACAAATCTATCATAGCATTATAAGAATCAAAAGTATGGCTACCCAAGAAGTTCCTCTGGTAATGGTATCAAGGATATATCTGTGCCAAGGAGTAGTGCCTACATAATAATTGCGAAGAAGAACGGAAGTAGATTGCTTCCTGGTAGATCTGTTTTGAGCATTGCAAATTCTATACCAAGCATCTTTTGGATTTTCTCCCTCCCTTTGCTTAAAATTTAGAACTTAATTCTCGGGAGACAACAGAGAAGATAGAGGACTCACCATAACGACAAGCAAACAGAAAAGAGGCGAACGGAAAAGAGAGGGAGGATATAGAGAGAGAGAGGGTGAATAAAACGACAAGGGTGAAGTGGGGGAGAGGAAAACGGGAGGCAAATGGAAAATAATGTAATGCGGGAGATAAGGGTTTGTGATGGGTACTTGGTATGTTGACTTTTGCGTAGACCTCCCCGGGAACGGCGCCAGAAATCCTTCTTGCTACCGCTTGAGCACTGCGTTGGTTTTCCCTTGAAGAGGAAACGGTGATGCAGCAAAGTAGCGTAAGTATTTCCCTCAGTTTTTGAGAACCAAGGTATCAATCCAGTAGGAGGCTATGCGCGAGTCCCTCGCACCTACACAAAACAAATAAATCCTCGCAATCAACGCGATAAGGGGTTGTCAATCCCTACAGGCCACTTACGAGAGTGTGATATGATAGATATGATAAGATAATATTTTTTGCATTTTTATGATAAAGATGCAAAGTAAAATAAAAGCAAAGTAAAAAGCAAAGGAAATAACTAAGTGTTGGAAGATTAATATGATGAAGATAGACCCGGGGGCCATATGTTTCACTAGTGGCTTCTCTCGAGAGCATAGGTATTCACGGCGGGTAAACAAATTACTGTTGAGCAATTGACAGAATTGAGCATAGTTATGAGAATATCTAGGTATGATCATGTATATAGGCATCACGTTCGAGACAAGTAGACCGACTCCTGCCTGCATCTACTACTATTACTCCACACATCGACCGCTATCCAGCATGCATCTAGAGTATTAAGTTCAAGAGAACAGAGTAACGCCTTAATCAAGATGACATGATGTAGAGGGATAAATTGATGCAGTATGATAAAAAAACCATCTTGTTATCCTCGATGGCAACAATACAATACGTGCCTTGCTGCGCCTACTGTCACTGGGAAAGGACACCGCAAGATTGAACCCAAAGCTAAGCACTTCTCCCATTGCAAGAAAGATTAATCTAGTAGGCCAAACCAAACTGATAATTCAAAGAGACTTGCAAAGATAACCAATCATACATAAAAGAATTTAGAGAATATTCAAATATTTTTCATAGATAAACTTGATCATAAACCCACAATTCATCGGTCTCAACAAACACACCGCAAAAGAAGATTACATCGAATAGATCTCCAGGAGAGAGGGAGAGAACATTCTATTGAGATCCAAAAAGAGAGAAGAAGCCATCTAGCTAATAACTATGGACCCGAAGGTCTGAGGTAAACTACTCACACTTCATCGGAGAGGCTATGGTGTTGATGTAGAAGCCCTCTGTGATCGATGCCCCTCCGGCGGAGCTCCGGAATAGGCCCCAAGATGGGATCTCGTGGATACAGAAAGTTACGGCGGTGGAATTAGGGTTTTGGCTCCGTATCTGATCGTTTGGGGGTACGTAGGTATATATAGGAGGAAGGAGTAC